>NC_090874.1:56956288-56986288 GCF_036669935.1 Montipora foliosa
TTTTCAACGAAAACAAAAGGAAGCGTTTGCATAATAATAGAGTTAAATTCCCGGAGGATTTCGTCGGACCACCAACATGGCCGCCTTTTCTTTATTTAGGGCACCAACATGGCGGTCGTGACGTCATGTGAAACCGAGAATAAAGAATACTGATAAGGCATAGGTTGTTTTTCTTGTATGCTAATATTATCCTCTCACAATTTGAACCATTGCTTTGAGTCCAGAGGGACACGCTCTTTGTGGAATGTTTTTTAAGCCGTTCAAAAAACTAGCAGCACGTGTTTTATCGCGTCTAAAAACACTCGGCTACGCCTCGTGTTTTTAAAACCCGATAAAACACTGCTGCTCGTTTTTTAAACATTACAGTAATGTCTGTTCCTGAGGGATAGTTTTTCTTCTGTGCGGTCTCGATGTTTCCCATAACTTAAAGCTTCCACACTTGAAATTTGGCGCTCATGTTTGCTTACGTCGAGGGAATACAAATTAGATAAGGAATAAATAAAAAGTCCTATACATAAGAGAAAACGTACCTATGATTGTCTTTTTAACAATTATTGTAAAATAGTACTTAATTGACAAGTACATTATATGTACTGTTACATGTATGCGATTAAAATGTCTTCCTATTGAAATCTTCAGTCATAATTTGTATGAAGTTGTTTGTTTTTCGATGCTGCCAGTCTAAATTAGACAGGAAAATGGAGCACAAACTGACGTCCAGCTTACAGTAATTAATCTATTGTTTGTTTCATTTTTATGTTGCCTTGCGCGTTCTTTAAGTTTAATCAGAACTTTCTGACTCAAGTCTAGGTAACAACAGTGAAAGGACTGGAACTCGGTTTCCGCAGTGAAGAAATTCTGAAAAAAACGGGCCGAACGCGAGTGCCAGTTCTCTCGTGGTGAAGCACGTAGGAAAGGGGCCGGGGAAAGTAATGCAGATACCAAGGGCGTAGCTAGGGCGGTCCTGGGGTGCCCGTGACCCCCCCCCCCCCTTTTTTTTAAGCAAACAACCTACAATATTCAGGTGGCGAAAACGCCACAATCTGGTGAGTACCCTCTGTTTGACACAGTGTGACGCCCCCTTTGAAAAATGCTTGGTTAAGCCCTTGGATACCGAAGGTCTCTTTCTTACCAGTATTAAAATACCTGGCCTCCGGGGAATAAAATTTCAATTTGAAAGGAATTAAAAAAGATCTAGTCCTTTATGTTGAGTACACGTGAAAGGTAGGAAACCTCTCGGAAAAGAAAAAGGAAAAGAGAAGAAAACAGGAGCGCTGACTAAGAAGAAATTAAGAGCTTTAAGATTTCAAATTTTCTAAGTGAGCATGGCCTCGATTCAATATGCCAATGATCTGAAATGCTTCCTTGGTCAGCGTCCAAATAATATTCATATGATTAGGCCATAGATCGCTCTCCTCTGGCGATTTTCAGGGCCAAAGAAACAATTGGTGTTCATACGACAAATTTCTAAAAATCTGATCTGGCGAGAGACAGACCAGTTGACCCTTTACAAGTGAGACTTGAGAGTCGAATTAACTAAATTAAGGCCTTCGCAGAATACTCCAGCTTGTGATTAAGGGAAAGGCTGGACTTGAACCCTGGAACGTCGGTTTCAGTCTGACGCCTTAACCACTCGTCTACATTGCCTACTGGTACCTTGCCATATACTTCAGCTCTACTTGTCCCAACGGGAAAACCTTCCCTTTTCGCAAAAGCGCATGACTGCTGGCTTATGTTAACCGTGTGTTCGCCAACTCGATTTCACCCGCCAAGACTACATTTGGTAGTTCTCTTTTCGCCAATTAGTCAACAACGCCAGCTTACATGATTAAATTCCGACCGTCCTGTTGCCTGGAAATGAAGCTGATGTATAATCCAAAAGGTCTCATGAGCTGTACGTATATTACACCTTCGCGCTTGCGACTTCCAGCACTTTCACGGCTCAAAAGTCAGGTGCTGCTGACAAGATCCCTCGATACGATTTCCAACTCAGTCTTTCTATCTTATTGATCTCCAGCCTTCTGGGTCTTCTACACAACACATGGTAAGAAAACAAACAATGAAATTCAATTAGTAACGTGATGCATGTGTATGCCTTTAAGCGAGAATTGCTACCGGCCCGAGTCGGGCTATGTTATATAATTACTTAGCCGAAAGTGCCTGATCCTATGAATAATCGGCCCCATCATTCCAGCTGCAATAAAGAGATCGACCCTAGCTTTCAGGAACCTTAATCTGTCATTTTTTACCTTGATTTTTCAGTATATCGTGTATATTACTGATGGTAAAAACAAAGGAGATAAACTCTGGGGATTGGGACCGAACGCTAATCGGGGAGACTGGTACGAGGGTGACATTGATCTTCGACTGCAGACATCCAATTCAAGGGATTCATTTCCCACTTACAAAAGAGTCAATTAGATGGGCGGCTTGACCTGTTTGTTGAATATTATTAGTTTTTTTTTGGACAAGTTAACGTGTAATGGCATTGCTAGAAAACACTTCCAACATTATCGTATAAACTCTTGTTCTTAGGCCATCGTAGCTTGATTAAGAACATAACACAAACAGCGGTGATAAACATTGTATTCCAACGCATTTTTATAAAACTTAAAGGGAAACTGTCACGGAGTGACATGCGCAATAGATATTCTATAGATTCGAATATATTCGATATAAATGCGTTTCCAGCATTTCGACCATTCCTTTCTTGCTCTTTTAGGGGAATCGAAGAGTCGTTTTCGCCCAGAGTTTCTTCATTTACCTCCATGGCTGCCGCCACTCGTGGACGCCATTTTGAATTTAGCACTTCAAACTTGAAAAAGTCAGGCTGAACTTTTCAAGTTGGGTTTCGAAAAGCTGGCGCATGCGCGTCCGTGACAGTGTACCTTTAAATGTGTGTTGACTAGCATACGAAACGTCAAGTTTTATAAAAATGCGTTGGAATACAATGTTTATCACCGCTGTTTGTGTTATTTTCTTAATCAAACTTCCAACATTGATTGCTGAATAACAAGGTAAAGAAATAACAGTACTTTGTGATACAACAACCAAGCTAAAAAGCAGGCTAAAAGCGTTCGGAACTGTCGAATGTTGAATAATTGGTCGATGTAAAATAACAATTCTTGTCTTTTTAACCAGAAGGTCCTACTTTAAAACTGTTGAGCGCACACGTCATTTAACATGCATACAGCACGAGATGAACAGATGCACTACCGTTGTCATGGAAACGTTTTTAACAAACAAATTAAATGGGAACAAAAATGACGCGTTTGAAGATATTTTCATCTTTATTAAAAATATTTTAATATAGCATATATCATATTTACACATAAACTAAGCAATAGAGTTCTCAGTTCGTGTTTTTGAAATCACTGGGTTTTTGTCAATGCCAATTGTCACACTGAGAGATGAGAGCAATATAACTAGTGACAATCTTTTCAAACAATTCCTCTGCGTGTATTTATGTTAACACAATTAACCAAATTCATAGCAAGAAAAGTAGTGTAACTGTGTCCATCGAAGTTCTCTTTTTTTTTTTTTTTAATAAAACACACTTTCGATAGTGTTAAGAGGAGCCGAAAATTTGTATGAAACTTAGTCATTTTTATAACGTGTTAAACTTGATTTGTCCCTCACTATAATAATTTCCCCGTATTTCTACTTGTAATCTTTAAGAAAAAAGGAAACATAGGAGCCGTCCAAATTTTTACTTGCTTCCATGACAACGAGTACATCAACATCTGATTTCTACAAAAACAAATTTGTAGAAATGCAGCGATCTGAAATTTTCCTTTTCGGCCGAGTCGAGTTGAGTTACACTACCTTTCTTTGCTTTAATTTTTACGAAACATAAATAATTTATAGATATCTTCATTGCTTTGCAGCATTGTTACGTAATGGTTTAATCATTTTTCTGTTTTTCGTGATCCATGAGCTCTGATTGGCCAAAAGTGACGTCATCTTTTTTTTGCAAAATCACCCCACCTCCTCTTTTGAAGCTGTGAGTACTTATTAATACTGCTAAGTGCTACTATGACCAAAAAATCAATTCTTCTTTCTCGTTGAATTTCAAAACTTAATTAACTAAACACCAAGTGACCGACGTTTTAAGCCTTAATTTCAAAAATACACCTGTTTATTTTAAGTGGAATTTTCCTACTTAATGATCCTCCATTACTAACTTTAAATTCGTGAGAGAGCTGGTTCGAGGACCGAGAAAATGCCGTCATATACTCACTAGTTTAAAAATGCAATGCGAGTGTACGTGACGCGGCTGAATTAGTATGCAACACGGGAGTTTCGGGCTTTCAGACTTCCAAATTCGTGTCCTGCATATGTAAGAAGCTGCATTTACAGGCTAAAAGTTTTAGCTTGAAAGTAAATGACGTCACTTTTCCCTAGATCCAACCCTCTAAGGTCCAATCGCTCAGTATTGAGAGTGAGTGATGGCGGACCGTGAAATTCAAAACTTACACTCAAAGTAAACAGTCTTTGGATAAAAATCAAATCTCAAGAATTTGCCAGTCAGGTGTTTCGCAAACCCACTTTCAAAATCTGAAGGAAAAAAGGAAGTGATTTTCTTTATCGTAGTAGCACTTTAAGGACTTGTCAATTAAAGTTACGTGAGAACAAATCTGTTTAAAATATAAACGAGATTATTGAAGTTCAGTTCTTCGTATGGATTATATTAGTTGCATTAAATAATTACCAAAAGATGTTCAGAGGCCTTTTGAACAGAGTGAAGAAATTTGATCATAAAACCTGTGAACCACAGGTTCCAGATAAATGTAGACGAAATCTTAAATACTTTGTACATTTTTAATTTAATATATTTTGATTCTTGTAAAAAAATATATTTTTATATTAACTTGAAGTGCTTAAGTTCTTTAAATACTAACAAACCACAACGTCAGAGGATTGTTAGAGAGTGTTCTGGCGATATTTTTCAGCACTTCGTTTAATTCATGATCAATGATCCATCATAAAACGAAGCTGTCTGTTTGTTTTCTTCGTGTATCAACATGCGGATGAAACTATAGACGTTGATAGTCTTTGCCCTATGAATCTTACTTTATTACCCAAATTATAGCCTTTGGTGGCTTGCTACGTTTTATTATGCTTTATAGGCGTTCTTAATAATTCATAGTTCGTTGATCTTTTACCCAAAATCTTTCGCGCGATAAATGCCACCGTGGCAGTTCCAACAATGGCCGCTGCCACCCCGCAACCGATGGCGACAGCAAGTGCCGAGATGGACTCTGCTCCTTGAGATGGAATCTGGTGAATCTAAGTTTTAAAAAAAGAAACAGATCGTGCTTATTCTTGAAATATATCCATGTCTATCAGGGTTCAGGGCCGGCGTAGTGGTGAGAACACTTTCCTCCTACCGATGTGGCCCAGATTTGATTCCCATACTCAGGCTTCATAAGTGGGTTGACTTCGTTGGTTCTCTACTCTGCTCAAAAGTTTTTTCTACGGGTACTCCGGTTTTCCCCTCTCCATAAAAAAACCAACATTTTATTGGATTTGCGTTAATTTGTTGCTTTCAATTTTACAGTGTTCCTAATTAGTGCTCCAGCGCTAAAACGACTAGACACTCAATAAAGTTCCTTCAGATTTCCTTTCGTTTCCTTTTGAGTTCCAAGAATCGAAGATGCTCGAAACCAGGAACCCATGACCCGGAGCCTACAACTCTACTGTGTTCGTGTCACGGCGTTTTCACAGACCGATTTATTTTTAGATTGAATTTCCCGCTAATGAGACTCCCACAGGAGCCCGATGACAATTACAAGAAATTAAGCTGACCTCATAGGGTCACCGAACCTTTGTTTTTTCCGGAAAAGATAGTCTAAAAATAGATCGGTCTGTAAAAATGCCGTTACATAGGCCCAGTATGGGAGCTGTAGGCTCCGGGTCATGGGTTCCTGTCGAAACTCGTCACAGTGAACCTCTATGGTGTGAGGGGTGGACAGCAAGGAGACTTCCGGAAATCATTGGGTGTGAGGGGCTAAGCAAGTGTTCGTTTTTCATTACTGTTCAGCATTCAGTCAAATAATACGAACCCAGCAACCTCTTTTGACTGCCACTTGTTGTTATCGAGGCTTAAACGACATTTTAGATGCTGGTTTTTCTTGCTGAAAGCGGGATTTATTTAAACACGAGTGTTAGCAACTTGCAAAACTGTCGAAATCCTTTGAATGTCTTGACTGGAGACGAAGGGACAAAAACGTACTGGCGACGGTGGGGGGTAGGGTACGGGAAGCGGAGGGTTTGACTCAGTCCTGTCCTCCTCCCTTCCCCCTCTCTATGGTGAGCGAAGGTTATCTCTCTTTTAACTACAGTACCTCGGCGGTTGGAGCAAGGAAAAAAGGTTTCAAAGGCAATCGTTTCAAGCGGAAAATCGCTTTCAGTGGTAAGGGAAAACGATTTTACCTTTATATCCATCTCTGCCTCTTGGTCCATTTTTGTGAACAACACCTCTCCTCCAGAAGGCGAATAGATTTTCATGTCTGAAAATGCAAAAAAATAAAAAAGTACCACAGAATTGCCATTAAGTTTTTTCAGAAAACTGACTCTTAGAGATCGCGCAACCTTGAATGAACCGTGGATTTATTGCTGCGATTAGTCAAAGCAATTTCGTAGCGAATTTTTCGAAGTTGCCTTGACCAATCACAACGGTTGCACACAGGCAAAAGGTCAATCATAGCACAAAGCTAAGCGCAGGAAAAGGCGATCTTACCTCCGTTTGATTTGTTACAAAACTGTCCTTCCCATCCTATCTCACAGAAGCATTTGGTGGAGTTTTTTGAATTATCAATGCATCGTCCATTTTCACAAGGCGGGTCACATTTCACTGAGATAAGTATTGATATCAAAACATGAAAATAAATAACGTCCATCGAACGGAATATGTTGAGCTCAGAGCTTTTGGCCAATTGCAGGCCGTGAAAATAAAAGCTTAAAGAAACATTTCAAAAACAGAATTGATAAATTTCCGGACATAAATGCGATAATTCAATGTTCGATTTACTCACGTGTGTGATTGCAGAGATGACCAAAGTATCCCGTCTCACATACGCATGTGTCATTCCAGGAACATTTTCCATTTTCACCACATCCAGATACACCACAGAAACCTGTTTTATCAAAATCTGACTAAGCGTAAATTCAGCGTTTTTTAAGTAAACTATTTTTTAAAGTACAAAACAGGGTTTCTGCGAAGAGATTATTTAAAAACATAACTTCCTTAAGACTACATTTTTTTGAGCAGGCCATAGCGGTGGCCATAGCTTTCGTCTCCTTCTTCGTTTGCAGGAACACTGATTAAGTTTTCAAAGTAAAGAGACTTACTGTCTGTTTATTTCGATTTTTGCAATCTACATGGTGACTGGACAGCTTTCAGTAGCATTGAACCAGCGATGCTTAGTTAACAACAATTCCATGAAACTCTGACATAGAGATGTAATAAATGGTGTTAACGTGCAGTTGACCAATGCAAGGTACCCTTCATTGATTTTCATTTGAAGGTAGTGCAGTCAGCTGATCACCATGATTTAGCCGCAAAGTGATCCTTGATTCTGCTACCCACCTGTAGTCGAAGTTTGGTTGCAGTTTAACCCTTCAAATCCTCGATCACATACGCACATATCTTTTGCCGAACATATTCCCGAGACACAGGAAGGGCTACACGTTTCTTGAAAAAATGAAGATAAAAATAGAAATTCAAAACAAAGGAGTGTAAAGTACTAGTATCCAGTGCGTACTAGCTCAATCTGAAACTCATATGCATGACTAAGGGTGCGTTCGATTGACCATATTCCGGAATAGGAATACATGGAATATAAGTTTAAAATCCTTCGTTTTTACGGAGATTCACATTAAAATTGTCAAACTTCTGCTAAAATACTATTTTAAACATATTTTTGTTATCCTTGCTGCTTCGAAACGCGCCAAACATACCGTTTTCATCATCATTCCACGTATTCTTATTCCGGAATAGGGTCAATCGAACGCGCCCTAAGAGTTTGCATTTCTCGTACCCAGCCGAACCAATGGTAAAACATTAGAGAGATTTAGCATTCGCTAACTTATCGCAACTTACCTTTGTCCTTTATTCTGTTGCCATTTCTCACGTTCATGTAAATGATTGTTGGTGAAATTTTCTCGCTTTCAATGGGCAAACTTTGACAAAGCTCGTCTCCATAACACTCAACTGAATGACATCTGTCGTTCACTATGAAAGCAACTTCGCAAGTCTTTTCGTGACAGCATTTTTCTACGCAGTCCTCTATGCTTTCCACGATGCCCAGATCTTTAAGTTCTCCAGCTGTTTTGCCTCCTTTTAAAGTGTGATTTGTAATAATCCTGCTTGGGGTACACTGGTCTTTCCCTTTGTAAGCTGCAGAAAAAAGTAATCAGTTAAAATAGGAAACATAAATTATTCGAGAAATACACAACAATATCGTTGGAGAAGGACACGTGCATGGGTTTATAGCACATTTTTCTTTTCAATGATGCTTATGTCATGTTTTTGATGCTCAGTGTCGATACGGTTGTTGGAAAGCTATTTAAAATTTCACGTAATGTACAAGCTCATACCAACACTGAATGCACCAGGAAAAATACCTGCAAGAGACAATACTAAATGAAGATTTTTTGCTAAGGTCTGTTACGTGGATTTGAGTTTCATATAGTTAGTAAGTCCTCTTCGTCCCCGGTGGGACATAAGGCCAGGATTTGAGTTTGATAGGGAATTATTTTTGGAAATGTCTCTCGGTAAATAACATTCGATTTGAAATGCATTTATTTGGCCATCTGATAACTGTAGACCTTGATCTATCATTTGAATTAGAGCGGTTTTCAATTGAATGTCTAAAGTAATTAGAGAATTGCTTTGGTTTTGCATTACTTCACTCAATGATTAGTTCAAAGTTCTGGCGTCACTTTTTCAAGCAATCAGATAGGCTAAAACTAATCGCGGCTCGCGCGTGCACATTTCCCGCGCTTCTGCGTCGGCTACGTGTAATAACTTCGAGTTTTGATTGGTTTACTGGATTGACTCCGTCGTTTTTGATTGGCCAAAGTAATTACTTTGTATTTGGTTTTACGACACTCGATTGAAACTCGCTCTAATATTGTAAGACCAATTGCAAGTAGCTTACTTTTTAGAACAGAATTGAATTAGCGCCCAATAAAGCCGCCTTTATTAGCCTAGCTTCATAGAGGTGCATTGATTTTACAAACGCTGGCACAGAGAAAGTTGAGGCACTTGGTATTGATTTCCACAGAGATGGAAACCTTTTCTCGTTACTTAAAAACTTTGCAGACAATCGACATGCGCCGTTTGGTTTTCACACAAAGACATTAGGCACACAGTGTGACAATATTTCCTTTTCTTTCTAAGAATTCTATTCGACGTTCCTTGACAACAAAATTTTATTCACACGGACACGACAAACGGTCACTTACTGTATTTTTCCATTCCTTGTGTTTTTTTGAACTGTTCCAAATCATCTCCCTTTCCTCCACCGCGAACCACATGAGAAATGCGCACACTCCTATTGGCTGCAATAGATGGAACGGCTGGGATGCTCTCACACAGTTTTGCGCTGAAACAGCTGACTGAATAACACACGTGACCCGGCATAAATGCTACCTCACACTGCTCGTCTTGACAACAAGCATCAATGCAAGTCTGCATGTCCCTCAAATAACCTAGCTTCGTAAAATTCCCGGATTTGATTCCTCCACGTAACGTCACGTCATGTTGGATGTCCAGATGGGTGCATGTTGGCAACTTAATGGTGTCCAGAACTTGGGCGTTTTCGCCTTTTCCGTCCACAAGAAACATTTGAAACACTGAAATATAAAAGTGCAGTTATCTAACCTCGTTAACGAAAGTCTGAAAATTAAGAATAGTGGCAGCAGTTGGGTAAAAATGAATGAATTGTTTTTAGAATAATTTATATGAAGTTTGAAAAAACAATCATTTCGTTAAGTTCTCCTCGTACGGGACAACAAACTTGAACTCGATATTGACCATCCCCCAACGGGTTTGTATATACATAGATAGCTCAGTTGGTAGAGCAAATGCAGCGCAATCCTTCGGTCATGGGTTCGAATAACTCTAAGGCCTGGATTTTTTCAGGCTTGCTTTCAACTGCTGATGATCTTCCCAACTTTCATTTCATAAAAATAAGGAAATATTTTCGGCGTCTTTCAAGATAAGAATGTCGCTGTCAAATTTACCGCACATGTCCTATATCATTTAAGAGACTGTTGAAAATGAATCGCCAATTTCACACTAATTAATTCCTGGTATTTCAGTTCAAATTAAGAAATCCAACATTGCATCCTCTTCTTATCGAATGAAAAATCATCAATGCCGGCGATGACTCAAACCTCGTAAAATTTGTTTTATGTGCAAACGCGTTTTATCTGAAGGCAGTGGTCCATCTGAATAGAGGTTCGAATATTCCGTTCCTGTCTTTCCTTAGGCTTCAGATGCCGCTCAGAGTATCATTTTGTGAGGATGATAATTTTAAAAAGATTTACCTTGTGCTCTTGCCATCGATTTCAGTAACATTAAGAACAGTAAAATCTGTGTGGGAGCCAGCATCGCAGATGGTTCACTAGTCTCACCGATCCAATCTTTTACCATCTAAAACCAGAAAACACGACTTCCCTTAACTTCGAAATGCATTTGTTCTACAGAGATAAAGGAAATTTTCCTCCACGGGAAATGAAACGATTCAAGTTATTCTGAACGAAAAATCGAGTGAAGTATGCAATTAGGACTCTTGTCTCGTCAGGGTTTTGCCTTAGTTAGAATTCAAGCTGGGTATCTTCTCAAAATTATGCATCAATCCGTTACTAGAGATCTCGGTCTCCATCCAGTGCACATTAAAATAGTAAATAGCAAGTCATTTTTCATATGCAGTCGTCAGTTTCCTTCGATTTAGTCTTAAAACGCATAAAGACAAGTTAGCCTGCCAAACATTTAATTTACTATTACACTAAACGACTTGAGAAATTGTTGACGATGACGGTCTCTCAGTCAAAGGGCATTGCAAAGTCTAACGTCAGTTAACGCCAGTTATGTTCAATCAAATGTCAGCTGCCCAGATTAAAAGTGATAGTTTTAATCCTTCACAATTATTGTAGACAGCACTATGTCTTGTAATTTTGAGGCGATAAACTGTGAACGATTTCATTGCAGGTATGCAGCGATTACGGAAGGTTTTTAAACGACAAGAGGTTGAAAATGTTTTAAACTAGGAACTTTTGCCACTTAGGAGATTTCTTCGGTTAGTGTTGCATTTCTCGGCCTGTAAAGACTACAGTAGACGAATGGTTTCTATGATTTTGGAGAATCTGCACGTCACTCTATGCAAAGAAAAGATAAATTAAAGAACAAATGGGCGGTCACAGCTGAGAATAATTGTAATAATTGACAACAAGTGGGTTATTACTTACCGAAAGTTAAGTTCGGAAGCTTGTCTCCTCCATCGCTGCCTCGTTAAGAAGGCTGTAATAAGATGAAACTTGAGTCTGAAAATTCGAAATTACGTCAACTCTATTGCCTTAAATCGAAAGGGAAGGAAATCTTAAATTTATGAATTTTTCATGACAATCAAATGACTTTTGTTCCTAAACTTAGAATTCGATTGGTTTTTCTTACAGTTCTCAATTAAGTGATCCGTGCTCCCTTCCAACAAAAGCGTCAAGCCCGGCTGTAACGCCGAAATATAGCCAAGACGGTTTTCTTAAGATCCGATACACAGACTTCAAATGTTTAATGAAGCAAAGAATCTCTCAGACCTTGTACCAGTAGCAATTTTCTTTTCTTGACAATAAAGCAGGTTGTTGGAAGTCTTTTATTGGAAATTGCCACGGTTAGTTGGCTTCAAAAACAAACAAGCAAATATAGTTTAATTTAAGGTGCTTTGTAACTTGTTACATTTTATTACCCATGCAACTCAGGAATTTATGTATGAAAGAATCCCTTTGGAAAAACAAGTCAACCATCTTCAATCAAGTTATATGTTAAAAAGTGCGTTAAATTTTTTGAAAGTGGGTGTTGTTAACTTGATCTAGCCCCACGGAAAGCTAAGCAACCATATGAAGTACAGGTGCTTTATTCTTATTCAAACTGCAAGTTCAGACAGCCGTGCAAAGAATTTACGCCCGACGCAACTAGTCATCACGTAGTCTGAAGCTTCAAGGAGGGGGGGGGGGGTATCTAAGGATTGAGAGGGGTGGGGTAAGACACCGGGAGTCACGCGAAAATATTCAAAGCGAACAAATATGGAAAGCCTCCATAAAGTTTCGCAGTCTAAGCACAACCATCATTTCGGGCCAAATCATCAGTTTGCTTGTCATGTACAGATGTCTCAGCTGGTGAAATAATAGAAAGCGATTGCTTAAATAAGGAGTTTAAATTAAAACAGATTTGGAAACATGAACCCCTTTTGTCATTTATTCCAAGAAATGCGCGTAATCAGATATATATATTCACTTTTAGTAAACACCACAAACTGTCTCTAAGAGATTAAAGGCGATCTGCTTATCAGTTTAACAGCACCAGAGAAAGCATGAGTTATAGCGTGGGTTATTTTTAGCGTAAAGGCCGGGACACACTAGGCGACAAGTCGCAGTGACAGGTCTCGGCGACAAATTGCTCCATGTGTACTACTTGCAAAACAAGTCGCTGCGACACGACGCCTGTTCGGAGCAAACGCAGTGATCTCGTATGAGGGGGAATGTGAACTAGTTTTCTAATTCAAGATGGCTGACCATATGACGCCCTCTCATTGGTTCATTTATATTTTGTCGCATCGACTTGTTGCCGGAAGTGTACACACGATGCGACAACGCTGCTTTCGCTAATTTTGATTAACCGTGTCACACAAGGCGATTTGTCGCGGCGACTTGTCCCCGCGACATGTCGCAGGTACTTATCGCCTAGTGTGTCCCGGCCTTAAGGTTATATTACTTGAAGAAGAAGGGACACTAAAATGACGTTTATTAGACTGCAGAACAGCCGTATTTTTGCCTAAACGTTCTTGCACATGAATCCGCGATTATCCTGAATTGATAATTTGCTTTGAATTCACTATTGTCGTGGATTTTGAACACTGCGGTGTCCTAGGACTTGTGGTAGCAGAGAAAATACGGAAATAAAAAATCATTCCGTGGACCCAGAGTTTGTACTCTACAGGAACCGCTTCTCTTTCTCAAAAAAACATTTATCTAAGTCTACCATAGAATATCGCTGCTGAAGAGTAATTAAGCCTAAGCTACAATCCTGGTCAAAAGTTGTTGGGAAGGTTGCGTGCATCACTTCACTTCACACCTAATTCGATTATCCTAACTATTGGCTGAACTATTCGGGAAAGAGCATGCTCTTGTGCCCCCCCCCCCCCCACCCCCATATTCAATGTTGGAAGAAAAGTCACCATTTTGTTGGGTGCAAAATCCCTTGAACATTGATAAGGGGGGGAGGGGGGGGGATAAGTGACGCTACCTTCCCAACGCTTTCGTCCAGGATTGTAGATTAATAATTTAGTCCTACGCTTTGATTTTAAAATATTTAGCTTTGTCGTAAGGTTTGGAAACCCGGCGACCTTTTGTAGTGTTAAATTAATTTTGTTTGGCGAGTGATAATCCAGCATTATATCAAATAATGTTTAAAATATTGTCCCTGAACAGCTAGCGGTGGGTGGTGGGTTGTCTTTTCAAACAAATATGACCATTTCCCATGATCCATATCAAGCTTTCAGTCTTCTAAATTCACGATAATAGTGAATTCGAAGCAAATTAACAATTCAGGATAATTGCGAATTCAAGGGCGAGATCTACAGCGAGGGTGAAAACGAAGAGTGAGACTAGGAAGAGACGCTAAGAATGTCTCTCCCCAGTCTCACTCTTCGTTTTGACCATCGCCCCAGACCTTTCGCTTAACGATGACGTATTCGACCAGCGCAAGAATACCGCTGTTTTGCAGTCTAGACTTTTATTGCCTCATTTATATATGAAGACGAGTGACGTTGAACGAAAGTTACAGAGCACATTGCAACTAGGTTGACAGTCATATATAGTTCGATGCTACTCTGATTAGAGGAAATTTGAATGTAACTTAAAAACTTTCAAAGACTTAATGTTTCGGCGCTCCTGTCTAGTGTCTTCATCAGGGGTGAATAACCGGTCAAGTCGCCCAAGGGTCATCTCGCCCGAAGGGCAAAGAGGGATGATCCAAAATTATCGCAAGAGTCCATTTTATGCTAACCTAATAATTCGGCATTAATGCCGCCAAACAAAAGCGTTGATGGCGCTCCATTGAATTGTAACTTTGAATTAAGATACATTCACATTTCTTCTAACCAGTGTTGCACCGAACTATATCTAAGGGAATTTACGTTTTCGAGAAGGAAACACAACCGAGGTAAACTGATATGCGCCAATCCCGGATGTAGTGGTAACTATGGCAATGAAGCGACAAAGAGTTTCAACGAGAGACCGACTATTACTTGTGTAAAGCAGAATTTTCAGTGAGGTTTTTTGGGTTCGCGATAACTGTCACCTCACTGGTAAATTCCAAGGGGTAGGTAACCCATAAGACTTGCAGCATGAATTTTCAATTCACAGGTCAAATTCTGTTAAGTTCATTTTTTACAATCTCAGAAGCTACGATTCCCATCGTTCTTACGCAAGGCGCAGCGCAATGCCTTAGGCAAAGGCGGATGATTTGTCAATCAACCGTAGTCGCATACAGAGGTAAAAAAAGTCAGCTTACAGGCCTTGGGGGGCCATCCGGCCGGAGCTTATACCCGGTTTCTGTAGCATGAAGCGACTAGGAGTAATTCTACTCCCCCTGGATGGGATGCTAGTCCATCGCAGGGTTACCCCCAGCATTTCGCTGGTACCCATTTATACATCTGGGTGGAGAGAGGCACCGAAGGAGTAAAGTGTCTTGCCCAAGAACACAACACAATGTCCTCGGCCGGATCATTCGCTCCGAAGTCGAGCACACTAACCATGAGGCCACCGCGCCTCCCTTGTTTTGTCAATCATGATCAACCGTAGTCGCATACAGAGGTCTGTGATAATTTCTGCAATAAAAGAGCCCCCAATGGCAATGTGTCCGTAATATGTTCGAGATGTTCCTCATAGTTCTCTTTTTTATCCTCCTGTTCCATTTCCTCGCGGTGGAAAAATATCTTTAAGGGGTTTCGTCTCTGTGTTGCTATTCGTTGATCGCAATCTTGGAGATTCAGTTGTGCTTGAATGAATTCGAACAAAAACAGAGGTTTCAAGCGATCCCTTTTATAGTGCGCTGGTCTTCTTGTTTAACTGCAATTGTCGAAGAATTAATGAAACGCACATTTCCGTCTCAATCGGTCACATGGATTTTCTTGTCTCACTTCAATTCATGAACGCATTATTAGAAAAGCTTGTGTCTAACCCGGCAAAGGAGGGAGATTGCAAATTCCATGTTTTCTAGTACTACATCGAGGAAAGCAAATTGTCTATGTTGTTGCGAAAAAAAATCTCCCTAAAATTATGTGAATGAACACAGTAATAATCTCAGCATACAAGTGGATTTCAAGTTTGCTGTGTCCGCAATTATTATATGAAAAATGAAACTATTCACAGGTCTTCACACGTGCGTACGTGATATATTAACAACTATTAATTTAAAAACTAAACCATTGGATAATGCAATTTTAGAGATTCGATTGGCTTAGCCATATATGCATGTATCATGGTTTATGACCTATTTGCCGTTTTCATACTCGAGACGCATAATCCGTCTCTCACGTTATCCATCTAGTGTAAAGACGGAACGAACTATATGAGACGCATAATTCGTCTGGGACGAACTTGGGCAAACACTTTTTCTGCGACTGTTAAATTCGTCTAGTATAAAGACGGGCACAAGACGCATAATTCGTCTGGACGAGCTTTCCAGTTTAGTGCGTCTTCGAAGACGCACTAAAGTAGATACTTCGTCCAGACGCATAATGCGTCTTGTGCCCGTCTTTATACTAGACGAATTTAACAGTCGCAGAAAAAGTGTTTGCCTAAGTTCGTCCCAGACGAATTATGCGTCTCTAGTATAAAAATGGGCATTAGTATAATACTAAAACAGTGGATAGCGTTGAAGGAGCGTTCTGATTGGCCACACAAACTCCGAATATCCTTTGCTGTTCACCTCCGAGCAACTCGCGCGGGATTTGAGCCCGAAACTGATTGTCATCGTTGCAGGAATAATTCATCTGTTTAATATAAACTACAACAACTATTCTGTAAAGACTCGTTAACAGGGAGCGTTGCACCAACCTCGCTCGCAGATAGATCTAAATTCATCTAAACCAACCCTAAATAAACTATGATTTCCTCTAAATGCATTACAGGTCAATAGAAGGGGAATAAACCCTCTTTTAACGGCTTCATGCAGCTTGGCTTACCTGCCACAGATAAATGCTTCGGTGTTCGAATTTCGCTCCATGATTTTACAAAAAGAGGACGATATCTGCTACCCAAGCACTGGATTCCTCAAGGTCCACATCAAGTTTAGGTATATGAGCTGCTTTTTTTCTGCCATTATCATTCTTACATCGAAGTTTTTCCTCGACAAAACGGTGGACATCAATGAAGATTGCCGCCATATTTAGGTCTTGGGACAACCGCTGACCAAACTAAATAAAAGCACTTGTGAGGTACTGAGGAAGGAAGGTGTCGGTGAAGACTTTCAATTTTATTGCAATAAGAGTTTTCATAATTTAGAATTCCTCCACGCTAAACCTGCACATAATTACAAAACATCTCGTAAGTGACAAACTCAGGAGCCCATGACTCAGCTAATGGTAGCTGATTACATTGTAATGTGAAGTGCTAGTATTGTACCCCATGTGAACCATGTGAGCGTTAGCCCTGCTAATGGTAATGGTCCTAACCTGTTCTCTTTTGGTTCACGGGTCAATTGTCTGCCTAACTCAAAGCACTCAGAAGTAATTATGGTTCATAATTTTAGATTTATCTTAATATGCAACCTCAGATTTCTAGAGTTTTTAAAAATCTATTTTGCTTCTCAATAATACGTTCGGGAACCGGATTAATAATTATTGATGTCATTTTAGTCTAGAAAGTAGGACTGTTTAGAATGCCTTTATTATTTTTTCACCAACCAATAAAGGACCAAGGACCGCTTGGTCTAAATGCGCCGAGAATACCAAATAGTACTTATTTATTACATACTTCAAGACTTTTTCTGTATTTTACTGACAGCCTACATTTGCTTTTATAGTTTATTGGTTGTTACCAATGGCATTATCAATAGGCTTTTACCAAAAAAATAATAACTGTAACGGCATTGGAAGAGCTCGTTTCACTGTCATCTCCCCCACGTTTGCCGCGTTGCATCTTTGGCATAGGTTTCAATTTTAGAAAAGTAACAGAATTTAACATGAAGATGAAAGAAACGAGAAAAAAAACTACCAAAATAGAAAAAATGAAAAGTGGTTTCCTCGAAAATATCAACCATATATAAACAAAATTTTGACACGTCAAAATCCTATTGAAATTTTAGAAATGTCACGAAATTTGCTGATCGTTTGCTCAACTGCTTCAGAGTTATGAATGTTAGAAGTCAGCATCCTTTCCACCCCGTCCCCCAAGGAACAAGGACTAATCAGGGTAAAGCAATGAACCATTCTGTTCGGTAATTTTGGGGCTTACCAAAGTCTCCGAGAGATTGGCCCACGCCTATGGGTAAAAGCAGTGCTAAACATCTCCTGGTACAGCATATAAAAATAAACATTTACTTTTGCTATCACGGATTCTTCAACTTAATTTTAGCCAATAGCACAATCGTCTTTTGTGCGAGAGAGAACGGGCCAGGCCCATAGGCAGGATATTGTTGAGTGGGTGCGTGTTAGCGCCGATGACGGGGAAATTCAGGGGGTCCTGAGACGAGGTCCTCTTGCTAGATGTTTTGTAATTGTGTGCAGGTTTAGCGTGGAGGAATTCTAAATCTGACAACTCTTATTGCAATAAAATCCAAAATCCTCACCGACACACTCCTCCCCACCCAGCTGTCAACTTTAACCCGCAAGTGGTATTATTGAGTTTGGTCAGCGGTTGTAACTATGTCGGCGATCGTCGAGGCGATCTTCATTGACGTTCACCGTTTTGTCGAGGAAAAACTTCGATGAAGGAATGATAATGGCAGGGAAAAGGCAACTTAGATACCTAAACTATTGATTTGGACCTTCAGGGATCCAGTGCTTGGGAAGCAGAGATCGTCCTTTTTTTGTAAAATCATGGAGCGAAATTCGAACACTGAAGCATTTATCTATGGCAGGTAATTATAAGCTAAGCTGAAGCCGTTAAACGAGGGTTTATTCCCTTTCAATTGACCTGAAATGCATTTAAATGTATTTTTCGTTTATTTAGGGTTGTTTTGATCTATCTGCGAGCGAAGTTGGTGCAACGCTCCCTGTTAACGAGTCTTTCACTGTGGAGCCAAAACTTGGAGATCGCCGAAATTATGCAAGTTGAGAGAACTATAAATATTCCATCAAGGACGGGCCGAAAGGTTTCTCTCCGTAATGACATTATGTATGGTACTTACTTTCCAGCTGCGTTGGTTTGATTGGAAAAGAGCGTTCGAGCGGGTGAACCAAAAATCCCTCCAAACTTCAATAATTTAAGAGATCCGATCAAGCGGATTGTGATTTTAGTATAAGTACATTAAAGTCTTGCAACACACAAGAAATGAGCTAAATCAATCTTTCAAACCAAATCAACCGGACCGCCTTTATGTAGTTGTTCCCTCCTCAAAAACGCTTCGAAAGAATTTAATGTTTTCAGATCTCTTACATGGTGTACGGTTAGTTCGTTTGGGACTCGGGCAGTTAAAGGACAACAGAAAGCCATAAGTCATATTTTAAATAACCACTAGTCCTATAATCATAGAAAATTGAGTTTTTTCCTACCAAAATAGGTGCCAAAAGTAAAAAAAATGTTACCGTTCTTTCAGGACTGAATGTCCGCCACTTTGAATATCTTTTCTTCCAATCTTTTCTTCCAATCGCCATGTTGTGACGTCACTGGGTACATCAGGCTTGTGGTCTTCTTTGCAGTTTGCGGAAAATCGACCGAATATGTTGAAGTGAAAACTGCTTTAAAGGTGTTTAAGGTTTAGTTCGAGCGTTACTCATTTGAGCCAATGCTCGAAAGTTCAGAATCTGAAGACGAGAGCCTTGAAACTCAACGAAGAACGAATACATTGACGTGCGAGTGTCAGTTGTGCGTAAACTGGAAAGGCCAGCAAGAAAAGGAATGTTTATGCTGCCAAGAAATCAACGAAGTCAGCTGAATAACCTTTTTGTGTCCGGAAGGCGGTTTTGTGATGGAAATCAATGAACAGCCCAGGCTAAGAGAGAAGAAACTGTTGCTCGATGTGTTTTGCACCGAGATATAAAATGGCAACAAAAGACCCATTGTAATTCCGGTTGTTATATTGGCTGTGCACTTTTGTTTTATGTACAGTAAGTATTTCGGATTCGGTATATGAAGGACAAGCCAAGTGTATTAAAAAGCCTGCGCATGGCTCAGATGACTGTGAAGTAACTTATTGGAGGCAAACGTAACGTTGACTTAGTTTTGGCAAATTCGCTCTTTTAATTTGAGTCAACCATTCCCTGAGAAAGGCTTTATTTTTCAGTGACAGTCGATGAACTTATCCCTCTTTTCGTTCCTATGGGCGTTGTGTTACAGCATTTTGAAATTTCGCGCGTTGGGAAATGTGCGCAGTGACGTCATACTTGGCAACCAAGTCTTCGAATCGACGTGGAGGTTACTGTTGTCATAATCAAGTTGACACGTAAGTACAGCTAAAAAAAACATAAATATTTGCTTACTACCTATCATTTGCTGTCATCAACATTAATATTCATATGACTAATCATCGCATTAGCATAGAAGTGACGCGCTGAAGCGCGAAATTTGAAAGCGGCA
The DNA here is from genome assembly GCF_036669935.1 of Montipora foliosa. Classification (NCBI taxonomy): domain Eukaryota; kingdom Metazoa; phylum Cnidaria; class Anthozoa; order Scleractinia; family Acroporidae; genus Montipora; species Montipora foliosa. The sequence goes on from NC_090874.1 coordinate 56,976,314, forward strand.
AACTACATTTTTAAAAGAAATGGGGCCAGAAATGGGCAAACGCGCAACTTTAATTTTCATTCTAAAAGCATCTCGGTTGTAAAAGTCCTAACTTGTAGGCTGCAAAATGAAGACCAGATTACAAATATTTTATCGAGACCCTCGGGAGATGGACACGACTTGTAAAAACTATTGGAAATTTGAGTTAAAATGCGAGCGATTTTTCAGCCATTTTATATGAGAATTCAAAAATGCTTTTTTTCTATTTAAAATTTCTTGTTTGTGGACCAACTTTTTTATGAACTTGTAGCATGCAAAAGTTTCTTTAAAGAGTAAATTCAGACTTTATGTTAAAATGTCAAATATAGCGGCAAAGGATATACTTGGAAATTTGCGCTCTTTCATTTCGTATCACATAATGAGCTGATAAGGAGCCATTTTGCTCATGAATATGTATAAATGCAGGCACACTGGGTTCATGAATCTTGCTTTAGCTCCGCCTCCACTGTTCCCTTGGATGTTCCTTAAAGGTTGACAATGTACTTTTCAGTCTACCGGATTTTGTTACGACCTTTGGCGAACATTTACGATTGAAGCCGACATCCAAAGTCGTAAGTTATCACCAGAGTGAGGATTTGGCACCAAACCAGTGTTGTTCTCACACAAGAGATAGTGTTTGCAGTAATCTTTCAAATTCTGCTCAGCGGAAATAGCAAAATGCTGACGTACTCGCTGTTTAATAAAGTCTAGGACCCCAACTATCAAAATTCCTGATTTACAGACGCATTTCAAGGCTACTGAAGCTTTCCAATATACGACCTTCTCATCTTGCCGCACTTAAGCTCTTAAAAGAACTTTAACAAAGGAGAAGCACTGCGTCTTTCGAGAACTCAGTCAAAGAGAGTTATTAGAAAAACTACACTTTGAACCGAAGGCTCTGTGAAAGCGGCTATCCTATAAGAGTCGTGCAAACAATTCTGACTAGTTCGATTCACCGACAACCCGGTCAGCCCGAATCGTTAAAAGGTTCTCCTGAAACAATGGCATGTTATTCAACGACCATCTCTAACCAGCCACCGATTAAATCCGCGCAAGAAGGAAAACTGATCCCTCAAGCATAGTCAGATTGTCCGCGCGAAACTTGCTTCAATCCAAGAACAATCAGAAAATCAATGCAGCGCTTAGTTACAATCTTGAAGAAAATTTGCATAATGATCTCCGATTCCCAAAGTCCTACGGCAATCACACGGCTTTGCCGATTTCAACAGAACTGAGTCAACAAGTAAATTCCTGATCACTGATCACCAGATCCAGATGAGTTGTTCACTCATATTATGAATGTAGAAGCTAAGGACTCCTAGACTATAAACGTTAAATAACATTTAAGAATTTACTTCATTCAACCTTACAACGAGAAATAAATTCTTTGAGCCAAGTGCCGACCTAACCTGGCTCGGCTTGAGAGCGCCAAAACCACCTCTCACTAATATGGTTTCACAGCATTTGCTCGATGTAACTCAATCCTGAGAAAGCAACCGACGCTCAAAGTTTGAAATTCTTGTTGCAACGATTTATTGCAAACATTTGAAAAGCACCGGATAAAAGAAAACAATTATTAGTCGGTGCCTCGTCAATGTAAAACAGCACACGTTTGCCGTGGTTAGGATGGCTTAGCGTACTTATCGCACTTCAGGCGCTCGTTTGTTTTTCGCGTCTGGGTGCGATAGAATGAAATATGACAGGAACGGGAATGCGAAAGAACGTTTCTGAATACCGGTCAACCAAACCAATGTTTTCTCTTCGACTGCTGATGGGTGATACCAGCGGCCCCGCCATAGTTTTCTGTATTTTTTATCTCATTAGATTATTCGAGATATAATGGTCAACGAATCGTAAAACTACCTAACATCGATTTTCGCTTGTGGTAAGTTGAATTGCGTTTAATATAACTTCAAAAAAGTTTCAACTCTGCCACAAATAATTGAGCGGAGAAGTTTGATCATCATCATTTCTCTTTCCCTCTCCCTTTCCATGTCGCCAGCGTAACGCGTCCGAAACGCATCAGAAACTCATTCATCATGTTGGCTTCATGCCGCCAGCTTAACGGTTGCTTGGGACTTGAGGCCACAGTAAAAAGCATGAAAATATCTGTGCTGGGTTTCAGCCGTAAGATTGATCGCGATTTCAGCATCGACAATCTCTTAATCGGGCAAAAATAAATCTAAACCAAAAATGTATCGAGCGACAAACTATAAAAAACTCAGAGAAGCCAGCGAGTCGATTTCGTAATGGTCGGCTTCTTAGAGAGCGGCGCACACTTTTGTTTTACGCATTGCGAAAAACGCTTCAACAACTGTCGCACGGGAAAGAAAACTAACTAGTCGGTTCGTGCATTTAAGGCGAGTTTTTTTTTTTTAAATTAAAGTAATGACAATTTTGGCCCATTTTCAAAAAGAGAAAACAGGGAAGTTTGGCTCGTCTGGAACGTAATTCAAGTTAAGCCAAGCATGTTTCGCGTGAATCACGGTTGATGATTTCTCAGCCCTGAATGATGTAAAATGAAAGGTGACAGGAACAAAGACAAAAATTGTGAAATTCTCTGTCATTGCAATTTACAAAAGTGGTAAACATTGGTTGCAACAAGAGGTCTGCCTCCAGTCCACAAGAGGCTTAGTAAAAATGTGTTAAAAACGCTCATGACACAACATACGAACCGGCCACTAAAGCGATAAGCACAAGGTAAGCTTGCGCCGTTTACACAGTGAGACGAGCCGAAGAAAATTGAGCATACGCAAGCGTAGTAATAACGTCCGAGAAGATCTAGTAAGATTTAAGATGGTGTGCGAATCGTCGTGCTTGTGCAAACTCACGCCGCTTCCCACTTGTGAAATAAACACAACCGTATGATAAGCTTTCCTTTCTTTCGCTTTACGCTTATGCTTATTTCACGTTTATTTCAAGCCGGTTCCCACACGTGTTTTTTAATACTTACGCTTGTACTTGTGCTTATTGCACAAGTGGGAACCGGGCTTAAGCTGTCGCAAATCATGTCGCAAATGAGATATAGGATTTTCTATCAAACTATTCGGAGTTATCGGGTTTGTTCGGAAATCTACTGCCTGCAAACTGCTTGTACATTTGATGGACAGTTATTCCACTGGGTATTCGCACCTCCCAGCATTTTCCTGTAGATTTGCATTTGTAAGAAACTAACCGCACCCAATTGGAGTCTATTATTAAAGAACCCACATGGGAGTTCAAGGGAGACAACAGTAATTTATGCCAGAAAGCAAGTATATGTCCTGCAAACAATAGGCATTCTGCGCCATGTGATTTTTCACCTTCGGTTGTCCTTTGAGTTTAGGGGTAGGTAAGCTACTGGGGGTGCGGAATTTAATGGTCCCCTCGATCCACGTGATCCACCGATCAACCCATCGCAGAACCTCCAGTTTTTATATTACTTGCGTGGCAATAAGGGAAAAAAGAAACCCAAACTATGGTGTAGGCAACAAGGGAAGGACGAATACCCCCTTGGGATGCCTTGAATGTTCTGCGCCCCCCTAAATTGCTGGAACAAGGTAAGGAATGCCACAATTCTCGGATGACGTTTTTGATGCAAAAGTTTTTACTATATAGTGTCACAATATTTGATACAAAAAAATCTTTAACTTAATCAATTATGTTAAATACAGATTTAGTTAGTCCATTCTAAAAAAGTAAAAGGCCAGGTAGTGTTTTTTTTCCTGTAAGTACAGAAAATTAATTTATGGTTGCACCATATTGTTACTTACTAACTATGGTTGCACTCATCGTATTGAGTTTTAAGTGTTCAGTACATTCTCTTTGTGAAGCATCTTCAATAATTTCACGTGAAATTTTTTCGAATAAATCTTGCTTTTAACTCAAGTGACTGTTCGAGGTTTTCTTTCATTTTTCTCGAAACAAAATAAGTCATTTACATAACAACTGAGTTTATTTCACAAATGGATAAGTTGTGGTACAAAAAAAAACACGGCGCCGTTGTGACTTCGTGGTTAACGGAACGATACGTAGCCCTTTTCCTTGTCTAATACACAAAAACTTAAGAACAAAACAACTTGGTCTACCACGTTATAAGTGCTTAAAACAATCGCAAAACTTAAGCAAAAAAACTGAATTGCAAAATGCTTAACCAGGAGCCCATGACTATAGGAGCCTCCCAATGCATTATATCCTTGAGTCAACCTTAACGCGTATCTGTCTATTATAGAACTAATCCTTCAGCAGGAAACTCACATTTACAACAATTTACATCAATTTGCACAATTTGCATACATTGTTTTTGCTATTTTTGTCTTTGTTCCACAATAGCTTTATTCTGATTGGCCATTCTAAACAGTGTGTGCAGAGCCGAAGAACTCGTGGCGTTCTAAAAATAGAAAGATACGAGCAAAGGTTGACTCATAGGGCTTGTATGGAAGAGGAAAGCTCCTACTCATGCGCTCCTGGCTTAACCCGTTCAATATATGTGCTCCCATAAAGAGACGAAGAACGAAGTTACTTCCCTGTTCTTCGTTATGGACTTTTGACCCTTTAAAAACAGTATTCGTGGTTAATGGATAGAATGTGAATAATATTTTTCTTCCTCTGATGTAGTTTATGATTTGTTGTTGTCAATCAGACGTCTTGTCATCACTATAACGCCAGCCACGCCAACTGCTACAGCCACTGTGCCACATCCGACGGCGACCACCATGTCAATTAGATCAGATGATCGCTTACTACGCTTTGATTTTCCAGTCTGAAAAAGAAGCCCACCGTAAATTACAATGTGATCTCAGAAACACGTGCTAGCATTTTAAAAGTAATTTGTAATCCACGAAATAAAACTGGCCTCGGTTATTAAAGTCTAAAAAACCAATTAAGTTATCCAGTGAATAGCGAACTATCCACCCTTCGAACAACCGTCAACTGTGGCCTGATGTATACAGATTTCCCTGCACTTACATAAGCTGCTCATCAGCATTTTCTTTAATAAATGTCTTGTATTAGAAACGTAACCAGCGGTAGTAAGACTGTTGTTGGAGCAGTTAAAAGGCGCATCAGCGACGTTTTAGCACAATTCTGTCAATGTCGTCGACTACGGCCTCCTTGTCCATGAAATAGTGTCGATATCTTGCCATCGAAATCAACCAATTATAGATAGAGTTTGAGCTATGGTAAAACAAGACATGGCGTTTGCATTCTCTGTGACAGGTGGTCTTGGCTGTGCCTTTTAATTTCCGAGTTGACCGACTGTACCCGCGGATACAATGCGAGTCAAAAAATTGAAGTATTTGTGCTGCTATATAACTAGCTCAACTTTTCATTCTTGCGTTGAAAAAGAGACCGGGGTGAAAACAGATTGAAATGGTCTATTGGGATTGGCTCATCGAGATGTTTGTGCCTGTTGCGCGATTGATATCTCTTAAAAGTCAAATTTTGCAGTAAGACCTCTCAAGGACAGCGGCCTTTGTAATCTGTCCGTTCTGTTTTCCAATGAGCAAGAACTTGAGCTTTTCGCCTCTGGTAAGTGTACAGTGAGGGTGTGTTTGAGTGGAAACATATTTCACAGCTATCGATTGCATTCCGAGTAAAACTGGATTCTCCCAGATATGCAACCTTAAAATCCATGAAACAAACCTCATTGACACATTTCTTTTTTTCGGTAACGGAAGCCTCAAAATTTAATATTTCTTTTACCTACCCCAAAAGCAGTAACTGTGGTCATATCGTCCTCTTCAGGATCAACCTGAATGAATGGTTCGACTGTCTCTACGCCAGAGGCTTTTTCCTGGAGATTTTCCTCGATCGCTGGTTCTCCTTTGCTTTCTCCTGTAGGAGATTGGGTGCAAAAAAAGAAACCAAAAAAATTTTTTTTGGACAATTACTATACTTGTAAGTTGTAACATATTTCTCGCGCTTTCTATTATCATTCGCGGGGTCGAAATTCACACCAAACCGCCTGTTAGGCAGGATTCAATTTCTAATTCAGCGTTTCCTTAGCACTTATACCTTTAAAACTTGTATTAATTTATTTATTTATTTATTTATTTATTGTACTTTACTGTCTATTTAAAAAACTGTATAAAATTCAAAGTAAATGAATATATATATTGAATAAAGTACAAGATATACTCGTTATGCAACGATTTCGAGTGGAATATCCCACGAGTCGCTTGTATTTTCTTGGTATACACACGAGCCTTTAAGCGAGTGTGTATCAAGACCAAGAAAATACAAGTGACGAGTGGTATATTCCACGGTATACTAAGAGAAAGGGTTGCATAACTATACCATGCCATAGAAAATACAGTGGCCAGCAAGGCACGATGGGAAGGTTGGTGTGATACCGTTGAATTGCACTGAGTCGATGGGAAGGTTCGCTGGAGTAATGACGAATATACAACGGCTTTCCTGCATTCCGATTGGTTGTATTTTCTATGGCGTGCTATAAATGCAGATACACACTCACATACACCCACATAACCTGGGGCTAGTATAGAGAAACGCTACACTGGCTCTTAAAAATAAATTACGACAGAGGTCTGAACGTCCACTTCTTCTGATGAAGGTTATTTGAACTCTTATTCTTGCCAGCGACATACTCCTCAATTTGCTGTGTTTTACATAGCACTAATCTTAAATAGATAGAGTTATAGTAAGTTTAGTATAGTTTCTCTTTATACAGATTTTCCCACCAGAATATGATAATCATCACTTTTTCATCACTTTTTCCACAGAAGCCCACAATAAAGGAAGTAACCGCTTTTATATGTTCAAACCAAAATAGCTTGAAATGAATATATGCAGTGTGGTGTACAATATGGAAAATGTTAATTAATATTGTTAAATGTTAAATTTCCACATATTGAAAATTGACTAGGACACAACGGCGTAATTAATAGCAGTAACTTGCCCGGCATCAGGCGTACTTTTCTTTACTCGCTCTCTCTAAAGGAAAGAACTGATTGATCGCCTGATTACGCGTTTTCTTAGCGCGGATTAAGTTTCTATTTGTTCCTATTGCAACGACCACGCTGTCGAGAGAAGCGAATTGTGAGTTGCGTTTAAGTGCCCTTGCGACCAAAAAATCAATCCTTATTTTTCTATGGATTTCAAAACTATGTTAACTTAACACTAAGCGACCAAAGTTTTAAGCCTTGATTTCAAAAATGCTCCTATTTATTTTAACTGGAATTTTCCTATTTAATGGTCCGCCATTACTAACTTAAGTTCTTGAGAGAGCTGGATCGAGGAGAAAATGACGTCAAAGGCTCACCACTTTAAGAATGTAATGCGTATGTACGTCGCAGAATTAATATACTGCACGGGAGTTTTGGGCTTTCAGACTTAAACTCGCGTTTTGCTTATATAATAAGATGCATAGACCGAATGCATAAATGGCGGCCAAAAAAATATTCTTTTGTTTATGTGCTAATTAGACTCACTAGTCTCGCTCTCAAGCAACATTTCTTTCGTACCTTTTACATGCAAACGAAGCTAGTGAGTCTAATTAGCACATAAACAAAGAATATTTTTTTGGCCGCCATTTATGCATTCGGTCTATTCACACGCTGAGACTTTAAGCTAGCGAACCTTTGACGTCATTTCCCTGGATCCAACCTTCTGAGGTCCAATCGGTCAGTTTTGAACATGAGTAATGGCGGACTGTGAAATCCAAAACTTACACTCAAAGTAAACGGCGTTTGGATAAAAATCAAAGTTCAAAATTTTGCCAGTCCTGTGTAAAAGTAAGCACACTTTCAAAATCTGAAGAAAAAAGCAAAGTGTTTTTTTATCACAGGGGCACTTTCATACCGTGATAAAGACGGTGAGGATTGAGAATGGAGAGAATTAAAGGAAGATAAAGGAGAACATACATCATTGTTATACCTCCCAACTCACATATGTTTTCCGATTGGAGGAGAACGTGTCACGTGTCATGGGTCAAAACTCAAGGGAACTCAAGGGAAACGACTCGAACTTTCGACTCGCACGTGATCAGGTCGTGCACCTTTGAAACAGCGGCAAATTCCGTGTAAAAAGCAGAGTATTGTTTTATTTTGAGTTGGGAGTTATAACAAAACACTTCCCCTGAGGGTCTCGGGGAAACAAAATTCACTGTTTCACTTGGGGCCAGACATTAAGTGCTTATTTTCAGCAGCCCATGACGCAGAAGTATCGATCTCTCTTATAGCTGGTTTGCAACCAATCTCTAGAGACACAGATAACAATACTACAATGTACAATTGCTGGTGGACGAACAAAAGGAGATAATGAGATCCTTTGTTTTCGTCCACCAACATGGCGGCGATGACGTCATGTAAAAACCATCCATTTGGCCTTGGTCCATCAGTTTACTGTATTATCTAAATTTAGCCGGAATACGAGCGAGTCCCGCCAAATTACGACCATTCAGCTTGGGCTTGATTACCACAATGCTTCTGATTGGTCTGCACCCTTGTAAACGCACAAGGGATTGCTCGTGCCAAATGCAAAATCATGGACCGTGCAAGGAACACGATACCACCACGTTCTTTTTCCTGCAAAAATCTAGCAGTAGCCATCCTAAAAATGGATAATACCGAAAACTGGCGGATCGCATTCCGTTGCAGATCGAGACTTCTGGATTATGAATTTCTGGCGTTGTATGTTTTCCGCACAAATTGCTTAAAAACCGGCCCAAAGCGGGCCAAGAGGCAACTAGTAGTTGCCCATTCAAAGTGTGGTAGAATCATCCTCTCTTGGTAGAATTCAATGCAAGTTTCGGTACCTCAACGAAAAATCGATAACTAAAAAGCCAGGAATAATAAAAACAATGAAGACGCTCACCTTCTATCGATTTGGTGTTGGATTTCGAAACCATCGACAACATGGTATCAAACTTGGGATTATCAGATTGTTTGAGCTCGCACGAATCCGAATTGTGACACTTTACAAGGTAACAATTCTTGTTTACCATAAAAGCAACATCACAAATCTTGGATCGGCAGCAGTGACCTACACACTCATCCATGTTATCGATACTGGTCATTTTGTAATATTTTCCAGCCTTTGCGCCTTTACTAAGAGTGACATTGTAATTAACTGAACTTTTCCTACATGGTGTCTTGTTCGATGCGATCAATTCCAGCTTTGCAACTGAAAGAAGGACGAGATAACAGCAAATATCATTCCAAATGGTATTGATCACTGCTAGTGTTAATTTCCAAGTCCATGTCAGAGAGGAAGGAAGGGGGAGGGGGGGGGGTATTGGATGGGAATGGCGAATGTTTAAATGTTCAACTCATCTCGGTGAACGCTACTTTTTGCTTGAAAGAAAATAGGCAAATGAACCTTTTTATGCTTAATATTATACGAAACAAACTGCAGGTAAAGGAGTTTTATAGGCTCTAGACTTTAAAAAGGGTAGCTTCTACCCCCTGAGTGTAAGTCAGTCGCTGCTTCCAAGGCTTCCAAGGCTCATTCAAGATGGCTGATGTATCAGAAATGAAGGATTGGAAACTGAGCGGTTTTGTAACAAACGTGGATATTGTTGTTTTCTTTCATAAATTATTTGCTCTATACAGATAATGATCGGTTATTTCATTGAACGCAAGAAATACAATATTCGTCAGTTTATCAGTATTGCACAGTCATGGTCTTGATATTGACAGTTTAAATGACTGGTGACTAACGTCTTGGCTAGTGTAAAGTCAGATTTATGCTAAGGATTGTAAAATCGGGGTCCTTGTTAAGAAACACCCATGTACCATATAGTGTCAAGTAATTCACTATTTAACGTACCTGTTAGACTAAGAAGTGAAAATAGGCAGAGAAAAACCAAATTTAATCTGCCTTCCATGGTTGAAGTCTTTGATCTGATAAAAAAGATATGACGCGCATTAGATGTATTTATCATTCAGGGACTCTGTGGCAAAATGGCAACAATTTCCTTAATGTGAAGTAAGACCTGATAGTAAACTTCAAATTTAC
>NC_090874.1:56996288-56998788 GCF_036669935.1 Montipora foliosa
GTGGCCTTAAGTGTAATTTTCAGTTATTGGATCAACATTTCCGACCTATACTATTTGCTTACTGAGCAAGGAATACAACCATGAAGGCTAAAGAAGATTGCCCTGTTGCCTCTTGGGAGTGATATTCCAAGGCCTAAGAGGGACCACGAGTGGACACCAACGTGTAGTTTTCCCTTCAGAGTTAAAATGTTTTATTCTAAAGGCCTTCGAGAACGTTTGAAAAATAAATCTGTTTGTCAAAGCTCATGGGTCATCAGGCCTTGGTTCATCGTCATCGTCATCGTCTCCCGAAGCGGAAGCCTTTTTCATCACGAATCGTTTCGTTACAACAGCAATGGATGCTGTTCCAATCATTGCGCATGCAATTCCAACACCAATAGCGACAGCCAGGCCAGAGGACTGAGTTTTGTTGTCTAGCTGAGACTAAAAGAAACAATATCAATATAATTTTCACTTTTTTATAAAGAAAATAATTGCAACATATCGAGACTCGCAGGACTGTACAAACTCAAGTGTTTTAAGAAATGCAATAAATGCGAGGCATTAGGAAGATACAAGCTATTATGTAATATATCAAACACGAGAAGGAGTGTTTCATCGGATATCCAAACACCGTGAAGCGAGTTGAAAAACGAAACGAAAACCGATTTCGAGGTGGTTGGATATCTGATGAAACACTCTTTCGAGTGTTTTATATTGCTTCTTGGGATCAAAGTTGGCGACAGTTTAAGCTAATTGAGACCACATATCCAAACTTCCTTCACGGTAGTGATTTGTTTTGTTTTCGGTTAATGAGTTTGAGAATGACAAATTAAAAAAGGACGTGAAGCACTGTGATAGATCAATCACTGAAACGTTATTCACTCAACTCTTAAATTTAAAAAAATGATCTTTAAAATAAAAGTGTTTATTTATACACTAAAATAGATTGAATATAATTGCTGTCTTCTCATTGTTTTCATTCAAATAATTATAATAACGAGAATGATAATAATACCTGATTTGCTAAACGCCCTTACTCAAAGTCGGAGACTGAATTACTAAGGGAGTTTAAGCGTGCACGTTTTTGAGACGCGAAAGGAAACCGTAAGTGGGCTGTTTTCCATTTTAACTTGTCTGTTCACTACCACCTTTATATTTATAAGTATCTTTCCTCCATTAGGAATGATTAGCATAAAAATCCGTGGAACACCACCGTCCTGGCACGCAGAATGTTCTCTTCTGGTTGCCGTGCGCGTCTCAAAAACGCGCGTGCTTAAGCTCCCTAGTACTAAGGGCGCGGCTCGACGAGGTCGGACCGAAGGAGCTGTGCTGCCGGCTAGGCGATCGGCCCCTGAACACGACCCATGTATGACCTCGGAGCACAGCATCACAGACAGACGGAATAGGCTGGGATTCGATTTTGCTGAGGGAGGAAAACAGGCGTACCCGGAGAAAAACCCTCGGAATCAGATTGAGATCGACTGAAACTCAGCCCACATACGATCCAGGGGCCCAGAGTTGAGCCCGGGTCGCAGAGGTGGAAGGAATGGTTGACAACCACTAAGCCATCCTGACTGTCCATTCAGTATAGGACAAACACAGATATTTTCAGTTTGACGTCAAGTAATTAGGCTTGGCAACTTGTTTGTGACCTTCATTCACTAATCAAGGGAAGCCTGTATCTTCCATACTTGGAACGCCTTCTTTGAGAGATTCAGCACGCCCACTGTTGTAAAAGCCAATCAAAACAAATCGTCAAGGAAAATGAAATACTTTTCGCGGGAAAAACCTGTTCTTAAAATAAATTTACTCGAGAAAGGGTTGACCCAAGAAGACAGAGGTTCCTTTTAATGATCATGAGCTCCTGCTAAATACTAATATGAAGAATATTTTAGAACTGAATACGTCGAGCAGAGTGCAAAAACTGTGCCTGGCTTCCTGAGGTCATTCGGTTAACTAAATCCTGAAAGACTTACCTCGGTGAAAAGAGTTTTTTCAATGTCTTCACTTTGTGGAATTGCTATAGATCCACCTAAAATAATTACAACAATAAATTAAAGTATTACTTTTACGGAATTTAAATGCTTTTTTTCGTGTTCGGTATCATATTATTGATTTGGTTTATCATTTGGTAATGCTTGAAGTCTTGGTCATATCTACACAGTTTCGGCGAATAAAAAGGATTCCCCAAAACCTGTCTAAGAATGACAGTTCTGAGTAAAAACCTTTGCCCTAGTCATTGCTTGGCTCTCATACATGCATCTATAAACTTTATTTTAATTCGAATTTGAAAGAGCTATATAATGATGCAACAATGTATTAATATAAGGTATGATAATTAAAAAAGAAGGGGCTGGTTTTTGATGATGATGACGACGATGACGACGACGATGACGATGACGATGACGATGACGCTGACGATGATGATGATGATGATGATGATGATGATCAATAAGACGAGGAGGAGAAGAAGGGATAGGACTACACGCACGAGTATAACAATAACATGATGATAAAA
>NC_090874.1:57003788-57028788 GCF_036669935.1 Montipora foliosa
TCACTCTAAGGATCTAATAGCCATCTCAACAAAAGATTATCAGTACCTTCCTTGCTGAGCCATCCAGCCAAATGAAGTGATTCGAAAAATTTCCTATCTATGGAACTGCCGCTATCGTCGTCGTGGAATCTTCGGCCTTCGGACCAGTCATTCGGGCATCCGGCTTTTGGCATGGGAAGAGCATATTGACCTGAAGGCCATGAAGCCTTTGCTGTTCGCACAGAGACAAAGTTCTCCAATTTATAAGTGTTGTTACCGTATCATATCTCCAAAATTTATCTTTCAAAAACATTTACAGTGAAAAATACAGCCATTTACCGATCTCGTGACAAATGAATATGAGGGGACAGAGAGGGAGGCTCAGAGCGTTGGCCGGGATATGTCATGTCTACGAAAGTTATTTTTAGACGAGCGGAAGTCTTTGTTCTAGCGGAAGTCTGTCTTCCGAGACGTCCGCTTAGTGAAAAGAGAAAATGGCGCCGCACGTGGAAGACTGATGAATATTTATTTTCTTTCAAACAACAGACTGAGGTTGGCCTGCATGCGGACGTCTCGGAAGACAGACTTCCGCTAGAACAAAGACTTCCGCTTGTCTAAAAATAACTTTCGTGGACATGACATATCCCAAGGACTGGACCGGCAGCCTCTCTCTGTGTCCCCTCATTTTCTCTGATAGGGGGCACCCAACGAATCTGTTCCTCACATTATCTGTTCCCCAGAGGAATCTTGCTGGCTGGCAAAAAGACAGGTGTTTCGATGAGCTGGCTTGGAAATTTTGTTATTGATAGAGGTTTTGCCTGGGAATTATTGACTTTTTCTAGCATTTCAACCCGAGCTGGCTGTGGAAAACTCTGAAGACTGAGGACGGCTAAAAAAAAAAAAAAAGAACCCCTTCCCTCTCCCAGAGAGTAGTCACAAACATGCGACGGCTGGTCAGAGTGATTGCGCTTGCGGAAAAAACCTCTTTTGTCCCGGTTTTGTCGCTTTTGTTCGGTTGTTTTGGATCGTGGGATTTGAAAGCGCGCGGAATTCCTGGCTGGGAAATAAATTTGATCAGCTGGCTGGGAAACCAACCAATTTTATCTAGCTGGCTGGGAAATTTCTTGTGTGTCTTGCTGGGAAAAAGGAACAGATAATGTTTTCCCAGCAACACTGAAAAACACCTGAAAATGCCTTAATAACATTTATTTTCATTAACTGGGGTATAATAATACATTTTACAACAAATTGATCGTTGGGTGCCCCTGTCTGATATTATCTTTCTTTTGCTGTTGTATGTCTATGGTTCCTGAGAGCAGTGTATTTAGCACAGATTTGTTTTGCATACAAAATGCATTCGGGAATCGGGAGTTCCTGATTTCCTCCAATGTGATTCAGGTGTGGTCCAATGTCAAATAATTTCAGAATATATGTTACCTATGAAACGGGAACTAAGGGTACTAGGAAAAAAGTTACGCGAGCAAATGTTTAAGGACTATCTGTGGCTGGAAGCTTATCAATAGTAGTTTCAATTTTTCTTACATTTAACTGACTGCATTTATTTCCTAATTCTTCCCGCAACCTGAAAATTCCCTTTGGTCAAATATATGGGAAAATTGCAAACGCAGCCAAACGTTTTAGTCCTTCGCTTTGTACCTTCCGCTCTCGACACATAATTTTTTAAAAGTATACATTTTCGGTGAAAATTATTTTCCATCGGTTCCTCAAACAAGCATTGTAAATTCGTTTCTTTTTTGCTTAACGGTCAAGGTTGCGGCTTATTTGAACTGTGATTATGCTTTGTGCCAAAATAAACAGTATCAATTACCGATAAAAAGATTGTAAATATAGCATTCCTGGAGAGTTAACGTACCTTTTGTCGTAAGGCACCAGGACGCCACCAGTGTTAAAGATAACCAAAACATGTCGCGAAACCAGAGCTGGGTTGTGTAACTCTATGCCGCCTTACGCTTCAATGCTTCATTTTCCTGTAAAAGATGTCAATTTATAAACTCTGCAATCTTAAAAGCTAACAGCGATGAAACTCGAGTCAAGAGAGAATGACAAGCTCTAAGCTCTAAAGTTAAACCCAATGTCAATGACAGTAACACCACGTAACAGGCTTTGTTGTTTGCGCGGACCAAATTTTCGTCAATACACTACCTGTCGATGAGGTAATATGTCTTTTGGCATTTAATTTTCTCTGTTTCTTTGTATTTTTACTTGCCCCTAGGTGTCTGTGCGAACATCGAATAACACTGAAATAATTGCAAGTTCTGTTCCTTCACGAAAGTAATCAGTGTCAACAAATTTGCCAGTCGGTGTCTGCACGTGATGAGGTAGTCAGTATATTGATACCGACGCCTCAACATTTGAATGTCCCACTGCAGTGGGATTTCATAAATAAATGATTGAAATATGAGTCAGAGCGTAAAAATGTAGCTACCTCAAATCAATTCATTCATGATGACACCTTCAAAACAAAACATGAACGCAGACCATGATCCGAGAAGTTTTACCAGAGACAAAAAGTAGCCTTTGTCGTTGAACTTGACAGCGTCTGTTTCAGATCTCAGGAAAATGAGAAACTATCCAAAGTATCGTTAATCCTGATCCAAGTTATCTTACTCAGTTACGGAATCAGTTCAACTGCGATTTCGGTTGTGTTATTCTCAGTGGGTGAATCCCACGGCAACGTTAATTTGCATGTTGACCCTTCCTTGATTCGCTGACACGATCAAAATACCTGCATTTTATTGTTTATCCAAGGTGCTTCTTACAAATACAATAATCCCATCACTAAAGCACCAAAACGATATAACAATATATGCGTTATTTGAAGGACAAGAGGGCCGTATTACAAAAAACTGTGCCTGAGATCTTGCGTACGAGCCAAGGTCGCAGACCGCGGGCCGTACGCTAGACCAAGGATACAATTTTTCCCAATACGGACCGGACCAAGGCCGGCAAAAGAGTCCTTTCTTACGAAGGGAAACTGGTTTAAAAGAAGTTCTGAACATAACGTAATTGCCTTGGATTAAAACCTTGAGCACTAACTCGCTGGAGAGGATAAGTGGAACTGTATTATCAAACTTGAAAAGTGAACTTGATAATGAAAAACGAGCAAGCAAGTGTAATTTTTAAAATTAAATGTACTGCTCATTTAAAATCAGTGCACCGTGCAAAACTGTCACTCTGAAATTTGGATCTGTCCATCCACGGGGTCCGGATGGATAATCCGGACCGCTGGAGCGCGCGGAATTAGCCAATTACATTCGAGGATTTACTATTTCGGACCGCTGAGAAGCTTGAGAAAAAAATAAGCCTTCACTGCATGATTGGTAATAGAAAAGTCCGCTAATTACTGGTTTTTGACTGCAAAGCTTAAGGGTCCGCAGAGATCTTCGTCTAATTCAAATTTTGGCTTACTGACACCTTCAAGGAAATAACACTAAAATTCTTAAACATCGACACGTCGAGCAAAGGGTCAGAAACATACACTGTATCCGTTCGATATGGCGCAAGTCTACCCGGTGGAGCTGAGGAAATCAAATATTTTAAGGCTGTGTCCCCCACCCCTGGAAAACAAACACTTAACCATTCGCGAAAAGTGCATTCCTAGGCACTGCATGCAAATTAGTTCATAACACAAGAAAGCTAGAGTTGGAGCACTCCCAATTCTTTCGACCATTTTTGGTTTCTTAGACCTATACCCTAAATCTTTGGTCGTTCTTTGCTACGTATCCTTCGAAAAGTTTATATAACCGTTATGTTTGCAAATCCATTACAGACACCACCCTTGTATTCATTGGCAAATTATTTCGACGATGAATGAGGCACGTTTCATAATTGGCCACTGGGATCAAGGGCCGCACTATAACTTACCCCCTTTTTTCCACTTTAATTTAAAACTCAATTTCAAAGAACGAGTGCCATAAAGTTATGTGGGAAAGGGGTTTCCGTTACAGATAGCGTTGAACGAAATAACTAGACTAGCATGATTTTCAGTGGCAATCGCTTCAAGCGGAAATGCAAACCATGAGTTTTAGTGGTTTGTGCTATGAATCAGGGCCTCTAAATTTAATGGTCTTATCACTGCACCCGATGATAAGGCTGCGTCCATTTTATCTTTTGATCCGTGCGTGATCAAGCTTCATCATTTACTACAAGTAAGCCTCATCAAATGTGCTTGATTGCCAGCAGCGAATGCAGACACATACGTGGCTCAGTCTCAAGATCCGGTTATATTCCATGATCAAAAACACATAGAGAACTTGACCATAGTCTGCTTTTGGCCAAACTGTTGCAATTGATTGCTCAAAAAATTTTTTCAGTTAGGACTGTATCACGTCATTTGAGTTCTGACTTAAGTTTAAACGGTCCATTACCCATCACAATCTGAGACCGCCCCAATCCGTAACAAAATGCCCAGTGATTTCACGGGATAAAATACTACTCCCTTTCCCACTGACTTTTTATGATCTTTGCAAAAGAATGGCATGCTATTGTCAATATCATCTGTTACTGCTTCTTTCATATATTGTTTGCGTCTAACAATTCGCCACCCCTCCTCCACCTGCTTCTAAGCTTCTCTTTCAGCTAATGTTACGCCAAGCCATCCGTGAAAATTATCTGTGATTGTTTTCTTCCGACATCATTCGGCCGGAAAGAAATAATCAAACGGTAACTTGCTTCTTCACACATCGTCGTCCAAGTTCGTAACTGTTCGGCAGCTTAACAAGAGAGCGTTCACACTGTTACGTCACCGGAACCTGTTTGTTATGCGAATGAGCGGGTTATTATCTAAGTGAAGGACCCATGTTAATTTATTAATAGAAAAAAAGGTTGTGAAAAGAAATATGGCGGACCCCTAATTTGTTTAAGGTAAGAAAAGTTGAAATTGTTTTGAGGACACTGAAGGGTATCTTTAGATGGCATTCTTTAATTAAAAGTCTATTGCATTCGTC
The DNA here is from genome assembly GCF_036669935.1 of Montipora foliosa. Classification (NCBI taxonomy): domain Eukaryota; kingdom Metazoa; phylum Cnidaria; class Anthozoa; order Scleractinia; family Acroporidae; genus Montipora; species Montipora foliosa. The sequence continues at coordinate 57,008,735 of NC_090874.1, forward strand.
ATTTCTCCGCGCATTCACTGTCTTCGCTCGAGGCCATAGTCGAAGGATATACGGACATGGTCAGTTAAGGCTCGGATCACGTTGTTAAGTTTTCAATGTTGCTTTGTTTCTGTTATTTAAACTCTAAAAATCTAGACACTGTCAATAAGCTTTGAGTTAGCAAATGCTTAATATCTTCCTGTCTCAATAGAGGCGATAGATATCGTGGGACACTAAACTGCGACCCATTTACGATTCTATAATAACTACGCATTTGTCGCTTATTTAAGACGCAGTTTTTCCATTGTGAAAAAGAGGGAAGTGTTATTATCGGATCATGTTTCTATATTAATCACTAGAAACGTCATTTTTTTCATGTCTGCAAGTCTGTGGGAGTCGACAACCCTATCATAGGTGTCGAAAAGTGTAAAATCGCGATAAATTGAAGAACCCCGGCCATGAGCTTAAACTATAAGCCGTCACATCTTTTCAAGCGAGTGATTTTAAAAAATCAAAATAAAATCAGAAACTAAGAAAACTATTATGACGAAGTTCCTGGTAGTCAATTCGATCTTCATTTTATAACCGTCTTCGAGAAGGCAATTTGACAGTTGCTACAGACACTGAAGAAAGTTGACAGCTCTCAAAAATATGGTGTATGAAGTCTCGTGAGTGGATGTCTGTGCTGAGAGTGGTTGTTTTGGTAAATATCGCGATTTAAGGCTGCGTGATTAAGTCACTGAGCTCTATTGATAAATAAACAAAGTGAGAATTTGCCAAAATTTATGAGGCATTCAAGTAATGAATTACGCCACACAGTAATAATCAGGTCTTGGATAACGTGACTGAGACACTGATTTCGATTAAGCGAAAGTGAATAGAAGTATTTTGACCATTTGGTGAGACATGTATGTCTCTCGGCATCTCTGATATGAGCTTCAGGCCCAATGTGCAATGGCGGAGATGCAAAATCCAACCACGCTTGCACGTTTTTGGGACGGTATCCCCTTTTTGTGTACCTTTTTGTGTACCATTTAATTTCGTTGTTACAACGATCTATTGGCATTGTTGAATTGGGCATATTTGTTTTATCAACCGTACTTTTTGCTTGCTTACACATGTTCGAAGTGACTAATGTGAACTGGGCTACATTGTGTTATGCAGGGTTACACTAAGTGCTAAAGCCGGTTTAATACTACGAAAACCCATTAGTGGTCTGATGTGACCGGTAAGAGATAAGTCCTAAACTAGCCTTGATCAATCTGCTCCTGAAGTAAAATTTAATGACTGTTATGTCAGCCTATGGAGCCGGCAATTTTGTAGGCATTGGTGTGAGTGAGCGAGCAGTGAAAATGCGAAAACAGACGCCGCTCCCTTGCGAGATGACCAAACTTACAAAACCTCTAGGTACGCACGCAGGCTATGTTATACTTTATCTTTAATTTATCACGTTATGTCCGGTAGATAATTGCCGATAACTTCCAGCTGATTCGTGGGAGCTGAAGGCATTACATTATGTTGATGTCTTTGTTTTCCCTTCAGCTCTGCTACAATAGAGATGACTTCCATTCCAGTGATTCCTGAAAGATGACTCTTGCCTTCAAGTTTGTTTTTGTGGTATTATTGGAGCTCTGTTTCTTTGTGGAATATGACCTAGGTTAGCGCTAAAACCACGTAAATAAATTATTGTCATTATCGATTGACAAAGGATACAGTCAGGAGCCCATGATTAGGCGCGTAAAACTTCATTGCATTTGAGCAACGGCGTTTCTTGCAGACTGAGGTGTTTTTAGATTGATTTTACCGCCAAAACCAGATAAGCTAATCACAAGTCTTGCATTAAACACTTAATGACTGGTCCCGAGGGAAACAGTTCATTTTGTTTCCCGATAATCTCAATGTTTCCCCGAGGCGCAGCCGAGGGAAACAACATGAACTGTTTCCCGAGGGACCAGTCATTAAATGATTTGTTATATAGCATAAAAAAAAGGCAAACGTGCAAATGGTAAACAACAACGGTGGTCGTCGGTCAACATTCGCGGGTAACAGTGCACTGTTACTCTCTGACGTCATAAATTTTGCACTGTTGCCCGCTCACAGACTTTTAGCTGGAAACAGTTTTATTGTTACATGTCATGTGACCTCGAAGTAATCAATGAGAGCGCGCGCTGTTGGGGAAAGAAATTCAGCTATATAACAAGAGAAATTTTTGCCCATGAGATTGGGAATGGTCATTCATGCAAGAAAACTTCTTTTTGGGAACTCGTCTAAAATAGCTTGATCAATGAAAATGCCTTTCCATAGACCTACAATCTTGGACAAAATAAGATGAAAAATTAGTACCTCCCCTCCCCCAAAATCAATGATGAATGCGCGCGCAAGTTGAAGCCGGCCATAATTGGAGGGAGGGGTGGTCGTCATTTTCCATTTGAAATGTCCAAGATCGCAGTACTGCAGTTGTACTCCCAGCTATGGATTCCTGATACGATCGTATTACAAGCCAAGTACTAGGTACTTCAAAATGACTCTTTCTTTTCTTGTTATGAACTCAGCAAAACCAGGAACCCATGACCCGGAGCCTACCACTCTACTGTGTTCGTGTAACGGCGTTTTCACAGACCGATTTATTTTTAGATTGAATTTCCCGCGAATGAGACTCCCACAGGAGCCCGATGACCAATTACAAGAAATTAAGCTGACGTCATAGGGTCACCGAATCGGAACTGTCTTTGTTTTTTGACCTAATTCGCGGGAAGGGCTAGTCTAAAAATAAGCCTACTTGTGAAAACGTCGTTTCACAGACGCGGTATGGAAGTTGCACGCTCCAGATGGGCTCCTGGCAAAACACCTTTATTCTGATGAGAAAGGAGAAGTCCAAATTAAGTCGCTATAGCAACCACGCGTATACGTAGTTCATAAATATTTTCTCCTTTGAAATCTATCGAGAAAATGTTTGTTGAGTGTATTTTAAATCAGTAAAAAATTGTACAATCTTCTCATGCATTTCGGAATTGATTAATAAAAGACCGTGTTACTCTGAAACATCACGGGAGAGAAGCCTTTTGTTTCCAATTTTCTTTCTACTTTTCAAGCCAAAACTATGACTGAACGGTTTTTTCCTTTTTCGCTTATCATGAGAACTTATCTTATTTCTGATGCACAGCACCACTTCTTTACGTAAAGCCCATACCGCAAGCTGAAATCCGTATACTAGGCACTGTTGACAGCCCGCTTCGATTGGAAAGAAGTACTTCAGTAGTCACTGAATCGCCAGCACTGAATTCAAGCGTAATCGAGACAGCTGAAGCTAAAGAAATCGCACAGAAATCAAAGGGAAGTGTTGAAGAGAGCAAGAGAGATGTTGGCCGCGAGGAAATCTTGGATAATAACGGCAACAAAAGGGAAAAAAGAAAAAACAAGGATAAAAAAAGCGTCGGAGAGGAAAGAAACGACAAGGCAAATATCAGAAATATCAGTCCACGGAAAACACCAGTCCATTCAAGAGAAACGGGTAAGGAAAGTAGTTTTTCTTGTGAAGGCGTACTATGTCCTAATTTTTATCCGGCAGCAAATATGAGTTCACTTATATAAGTGTGGTTTAACCGTGGTCCTTTCAATAGTATGCGTTTCTGTCTACATAGCACGTGGAGCCCGATGTCGATATTCTGTCCTACCTCCCAACTGGAGGTGTAATCTACCGTGTTGTGTCTAAAGGCTTGGCCAAACGCTCGCAACATTTCAACAAAACATCTTGCCCCATTGTTGGGCACAACATGTTGGATACGTTTGGTCACCCTGTTGCGATATGTTGCAACATGTTGGATGACGTTGGATCAAATTTGAAAACGGTCAAATTTTTCGTGCAACATTTTGGGTGTTGTATGATGTTGTACTCGTGTGGCCACATTCACGCAACATTGTTGGACTAGAACATGAGCGCTAGGTCCACTTGTGGCATGCCAGGGGCCTGGGGCACATAAACATCCACATGTTGCGTTGAAAATGTTGAAAATGCTGCGTGCGTTTGGCCAGCCCGTTCAACACATGTCGCAACATCATTGAAATTATGTATCCGAATAGAACTGAAATGGCCATCTGGTACCTACGGCCTTCCAAAGTCCGTGGATGGTTGTCCGTCAGCAGATGGGTTTGAATGGAAGACTGGGTACAGGTTTCACGATACAGAGGACGATGGGACAGAAAATCAGCATTCTGACAGCTTCCACCTGGCGGGTGAATTCAGTGATGTGGGAATAAGACATGAATTTTGCATCAAAACTAGTGAAGATGGCGGAGGAAGGTGAGCTGCAGAAGTAATGCAATGTTGTTCAGGAAATGTCACAAACACTAACAAAGTTTCCAAACTCACAAAGTGGGAATACGCCTTTAAATTAGTTAGGCATTCAAAGAAAATTTTCCTGCACGTACCCGCTATGTCGTGCAAATATAAGGCACGTCTTTTTTCTCTTATTTTCTGACTTGAGCCCAAAAGATGCCTTATCCAAACGCACGCCTTCTCCCACAGTAAAAGTGACAGAGCTGACAAACTTTAACAAATTTATTGGTTTCTTGCATCACTGAGTCGAAAGCGACACCTTTGTTTGTGCGTAAGACGGAATGTAGAAAGAGACAACGCTCGGCTAAAAGAACTTGACCGAGGTTTTTCGATATGTATACAGGGCGACAAATGTTGACAATAAATTAATCTTTAATCCACGTTCCAAAATGTCTTCCTGATTCTTTCAAGATGGACTAAACCGAGAGTGACTAGGAAGTAGCTTGTCACTCAGTGTGGTTACGTGACATTGTCCAAACAAGGTGTCCCTCTGGAAGAAAGAAAAGAAAGAGAGCTAAGATTCCAGGACTGGTTGAGTTCGGACAGCGTTTTTGAAAGGCGAGTTAAGGTCGCTCCCTAGAGTTTACTACAGGGCAGGAGTTACAAAAGGAAACCTAGTTTATTTCTCTTTAGATTTTCCTTGTAGATATTTACCAGTATATTATAACCGATATAATGAGGCTTATTTTTTTGGTGTCAATTTTTGGGTTATGGCCGTTACCATGGAAACATCACATCTAATGACAGGCGGATATGTTCTTATTTTTTACCTAAACTTCTTATATTTATACTTTTCTTCGGTGAATTTTTTCATTCTTTCCCACATTATGGAAATGATATTGCCTGACATTTTGAAGTCGTAAAAAGTCAAGGTCGTTCAGACGATTTTGCCAATATTCTGCAATTTGTCATTTTTCAAAATATATTGAATTAGCTCTGACAGATTTTAACAAATTTTGGGTATTTGATAGGAACTGTATGTGGTTAGAACTGAGCCAATTTTCTAAAACTTTTACTGAAGGCAACGCGAGAAAATTAGCAGTTAAGTTTACAGATTTGGTCTCGCTGACGTCACAAAAATCAGAAAAACACGCGCGATTCAGGCTTTACGCGCCATACTAGTGCCCAGCTTGCGCGCGGCCCTAAAACTCTAGGGATGCAGACCCTAAGAAGTGATAATAAACTTACACGTGATAGATTATGATGTACTCTTTTCCAGGTGGCCAGATGGTAAATACTGCATTTACAAGAAAGGCTTAGACTGTCCCTCTGGTCTTGAAGAAGGTTTCGTCATTTGGGATGACGAAAATAAAGACAATAAGAACTCCAAAAGGGGAGAGTTGCCTGAAGGACTTTTCAACGAAGACACAAAGATCTTCTTTTGCTGCAGCACGTCCGGATCTTCCGGAAAAGAAATCACTTTGCCTAATAAATCTCCATTCTTGCTGTTTGCATATGAGTCTATACTCTGTCAGAAGGTGATTAACATTGGCACATCTTTATTCAATATACATTACTTAGAAAACAGTCCTAAGAAAATACGCGCGCTGATTGGTTAAAAATCGTGTTTCTATAACTCGATGGAGACACAGAACTAGCACGAGCTGTTGACGTAGTGATGGCGCGAGCAAAGAAAATTTACATTTTGATAATTAGAGTAAACAAGTTGTTTTCCTTTTTCTCGTCGCGTTGTTTTCTAAAAGAAATAGAAAACATGTACTCCGTGTTTCTATCGAGTTATAGAAACACGAGTGAAAGTTTGGGAGAACTCGAAAAATCTGTGGAAACACTCGCCTGCGGCTCGTGTTCCCACAGCATTTCTCGTTCTCCCAAACTTTCACTCGTGTTTCTATAACTCGATAGAAACAAGGTACATGTTTTCTATTTCTCAAATAAGTAGGTAGTAAGGGCTTAAAAGTCGAAAAGCAAGAGTTCCTCCCGGTGGGGCTCGAACCTGCGACCTTAGGGCACACATTTCTTAAGTACCCACGGTAGCACATAAAGGGGACCTGCTTTATACAGGAGCTAGTGTTTCTAACGACTTAGTCGCATGGATCGTAATTAGATTATCACCTGTTTCTACTGGGTTTGCAAATGTTTCTTGTCACAACGGACAAACAATAAAAATACCCATAACTAATAACTATAAGAAAACGAAAGAGATCACAGGCTATGGACGTTAGTGATCCACCCTGTGAGACGAGCGTTTTTAAAGGCGTTTTTAAACGAGATTTAAAAATCTCCATCGTTTGCAACTGACAAGGTTTTGAGTGTTGCCGCGTTGGGGCTAGCGATGCACTTCATCCTTTTTGCCATAATGACATAGCATCCGCGGTATGGATTCCGTCGGAAGTGTCGAAACAACGTTTAATCTTTTCCTGAAGAATTAAAACAGTATTATTCACTTAAAAATACATTTTCTTTCTTTTAGGTGAAAGGTATGAATGTTATCACAGAGTTCATCAAGTTTGATGATGAGGATAGGGGAAATATAGATTACGAAGGAGGTGAATACCCATACGGTATTCACCGAGACGAGAAGGACCACATGTTCTTTCTCTGTTATTACACGCCAAATAACAAAAATAGGACTGTCGTGCCAGGTAAGCTCAGGCCTAGAAGGTTATTGCCTTTCAGATGATTATTGAGTTTTACTCTGCTCCTAAACAAGTGAGAAGTACAAGGAAATCCAAACGCGTTTTCAATTCTTTGGACGAGCAATGGAACTTGTGAAATAAGCATCCTTATAGACTGTGCAAGAGGTGAACCAATGACCTTAAGATAGAGCGGTTTTCAATTGAGTGTCGAAAGTAATTAGCGAATTGCTTTGGTTTTGTATTACTTAACTCTGTGATTGGTTCAAAGTTCTCGCACCACTTTTTCAACCAATCACAAGTGAAACCAAAACCAAGCGTGGCTCGCGCGTGCACATTTTCCCGCCCTTTGTGTCGGCTACGTGTAATTACTTCGAGTTTTGATTGGTTTACTGGATTGTCTATGTCCTTTTTGATTGGCCAAAGTAATTACTTTGGTTTTGGTTTTACGACACTCGATTGAAACTCGCCCTATCGAGTTCGGGTGCTCAACCATTGAGCTATAAAGTCGCTATAGGAGACACGGATAGTTGCAGATATCCTGTACCCTGCTGTACCTAAAAGTTTTCATTCAAACAGTTATTTCAAAGGAGATAATGGAATTTTAAAGCTCCTAAAGGCCGCATTTTTTATTTCTGATAAGGAAAACTCTCGATCTCTTCTCTGTTCTTCTATTTTCTCCTTTTCAGTCCCTAAAGGTAAAGCCACTTCTACGAAATATGTTCTAAAAGCTAAAGTTAAACAGCAAAAGAATGCGAAGCAGGACAAACAAGTTGATAAACTAGAAGAACTTGAAAAACTGCGAAATTCAGAGAAAATGATGGATGAATTCCTGGCCAGCACTGCTCCACACAACAAAGAAACAAATAAAAATGAGAGAACAAAGACCATCATTAAAACAATTAGGGTGAGTCGCAGTAACATGTACTGAATAAATTGCGGCTCGATTTCATGATTAGCGTAAGCGTAATTAATGATTGTCTGGTTATTAAATTGTCTGTTTAATCGATCATATCAGATTGATTGATCATTTAGTTGGTAACTTGACGGGATGACTGGTCAACTGAATGAATGAATGAATGAGTGACTGGCTAACTGGCTGCCTGGCTGACTGCGGACTGAATGAATGAGTGAGTGATTGACTGAGTGACTGTGTGACTGGCTGCCTGACGAACTTACTGCCTGATCGAATGAGTGACTAAACTGAATGACTGAATGAGTGAGTCACTGGCTGGCTGACTCACTGACTGACTAACTGTTTTTAGGATTCGGTTTTTGGGTATCCGGACGACCAAGGCTCTGGTACATGTATTCGCTATTTTCACCAATCCCATAGTACAGCTCATTTTGAGGGGTTATTTGCATTAAAACAAAGGATATCCAGTTCACTGAAGCATGATACAGTCCCAAGAGTAAATAATTTGTATTGTTTTTATGTAAATAACCCCACAAAACGTATTGCATTATGGGATGGGGGAAAAAAGGAATGTGGAACAGACTAAAGCTAAACGCTAGAATTTTATATCGAAAACTGGATTGCCGAAAAACTGAAACACCGCAACAAGAAAATTTAACCACGAGTTTCTTCCCTTCGCTTTCAGGTTCCAGAACATGAGAATACAACCTCGATTGTGGTGACAACAGCTGGCATTGTGCTGGGAATCGTCATCTTAGGAGTTGTTGTGGGCGTTGTAGTGATAAAACATGTCCGTACAAATCAAGAAGGAATGAAGATAGATTCACTTGACGAACAAACTTACACGGCTTCCATTTCCTCGCAGAGAGGTAGCTTTACTACTTCAGAAGATGAAGTAGAACTTACGGAAGCTGATTTTGAAGATGAACTTGTTGAGGATCAGTATTTACCTTCCGATTCTGAGCTCAAGTCAGGCCTAGAACTCATGTTTCTTAAACAGCAAAGACATTATTGGACAAGAAAAAAGAATCCTTGACAGTTAAAAAAGCTGTCGAGGGGCAAAATTTTCACCTTTCGGTAAGATGTGTCTGTAAGCTGTACGATGTTCTTGCCCTGTCCCTCCCCATTCAAGCGGCAACCGAAAAGCTGGGAGAAATGGGAATGATAAACTAAAGGATTTTTCGTGGAAGTAGTGTGGGAGCAAAACTGAGTGACAAGTTGCACGCAACTGGTGTGTCCTTGTGTGGGCCCATTTACATTAGTAGGGCTAACGCTCACATCAGGAACCCAACCTGTCACATGGGTCACATGGTTCATACCGAGCACTCCACATTACACTCTAATCTGTTAAGTCTGTTCAAATATAAGTGCTACATGGCCAACGTTTGCAAAAACGTAATCCTTCCTTGTACTTGTACATGTTCATTGCCATGACTTTAAAATCTTCAGCTCCCGCGGCCTGCTCCCGTCTGACCTTCTAGCTCAGTCGGTAGAGCAGCTGTGATCTAACCCGAACGTCGTGGGTTCAGTTCCCACCCTCATTAGACTTTTTCTCTGTCCTTGTTTGGGCCCATTTCCAATAGTAGGGCTAACTGTCACATGGTTTATATGGGGTAGAATCTCTTAAAGGGAATCTCCCCTCTTACTACAGAATAAGCTTAAGCCGAGGGAACAAAATGTTCGCAAACAAATTTGCTCGAAATGTTTTCAAAAGGAGTGTTTGTATTAGCCTGACAATTGAATTTTACAATCGCTTGTTTTCACTTTCAAATTTCCTGGGTACGAAAATGTTAAGCCGCAATTGTGACCTTTTACGGTTGCCCTAAATTGTTCTGGCAAAACCAGCTTTTGCTGGTAGGATAACAGTGGGGCAACCGTAACACGTCACAATTATTCAAGGTGGCGGCCGCCCGTGAAATTTCAAAACAAAATAGGTGATTCTAAGACTCCCAGTTCACACGGGTCCGGACAAAATTGTGCACGGACAAAACTTGCATGGCTCTTCCTTGAGTTCACACGGGACCGGTGGAACTGGACCAATATTTGAACGACTAAGTGTGCAAGTTTGGGACCTCAAAAAAGCAGGTCAACTTTTTGACCGGCACCGTGTTCCACTATGCGTACGGACTCGTGAAAACACCTGACCCGAGCAAGGTTTTGGACGGTTAGCGTGGGTAAGGCATGGAATCTAGTTATGTTTTTTGGTTGCTGAGCAAAAATGTTTCAAGGTCGCAATTTCTTACTTCATAAAGTTTCATTTCCCTCTGTTTATAATCAAATTTGACAAAAACCAAAAGCACGATATTTTTTAGTTTGTTTAGAAATCTGTCTTTGTTGAAGCTGCCTGCCCCCTCGGGCGAATTTGTTCTTGTCGTTATCAGGGTACTTTTCCAAAAACATTTTGGTTATGTCTTCGTACTTCCTCATCACTGTCTCCCAGTCATTTCCTTCGCCTACTTTTCTGGCTTTGTAGTCTAAAACTACATGCAACAACGGATTTATTTTATCTGTTCACATGAAGTTTTTGTCTGTCGGCATGTTTGATTTGCCTCGTACTTCATTAGCTTAACCAATCACAACAGAGAGTTAAAAAAAGCCATTCAAATGCCTCGACTGGTCTCAAAATTTGCACGGACCCATGTAAACGCCACTGCGATCTGTAACAGAATTTGCACTGTTCCCGTGTAAACAGGCGGTCCAGGTACAAAATTCATCCGTGCAAAAATTTATCCGGACCCGTGTAAATGTAGCCTAAAACTCATTTATTTCGGATGCAAACGCTTTCTTTGAAAAAAAATTAAACACATTTGATTGTATTTCCATTTATTTAAACTTGAAGTGGAGGTTCCCTTTAAAAGAAAGCCTATACTTCCTGTTATGTATATTGTAACGTGTGACAGTCGAACCTCTTATGCATGCTACATGGGTAGTACACATATGAGAGATCATCCATTGGTTGTAATCCATCAAAGCTTCGTTTGGAAAACCATGATTACTAACGACGCTACATTTACAGAGCGCAAAATCTGTATAAATATGACCTTGCATGAGTTTTCAACACTGGGTGGAAGAATCGCCAAACTTCTTATCGTGCAATCGTGCAAAGGGCACGCGAAACGAGGTTGCGGTTGACACTTGTCCAGTACTCAAGACGTCAACTTCAGTTCCCATCGGTTTTGCAGCTTACTATTTGCAACCACATTTTCCGTCGGAAGAAGTACCGATGTAGCTGTTGTGGCTTGTAGAAATGATAAAGACCAAATAAGATAGTCATATTTCTTGTTTAACATGAGTTTTTTTCATGTTCAAACTAGTCAACGTTTTATAATTACAAGACTACGATTGATTAAAGTAATTCCTTTGATTTTCGTAACGGTAACGATTGTGTGGTACTTTGTGTCAGACTATCCGACTCATCAATTCGATCGGTAAATTTTGAATATATGCATGGAACACATATTACCCATTATTGCCGCAAAGGATGGAAGAGCTCGCCCAATCTCTAAACAGGTGGATAAACAAAATTGTGTCAGTAAATATTTGAACTCCGGAAGGAACATGGAATGAAAGTTAGGAAGAACATCACAGTTAGATATTAGCAAAGTAAGCGGTTGCTTGCAACTGCATAAGTTGCAAAATAACTGCAACGATATTCCTAACGTTCATTTCGATAAGTGATCGATAAGTGAACCTGGAATAGTTCAGTTATTAGTGATCAAGGACGTAACCAAGGCGAGGTATTACAACCCGTACGTAAGAAAAGAAGAAATCACCAGTCCTATACTGCCCAGAATGAGACTTAAGGTGGCTCAAACCAGTTTCAACACTTAAAAGAAACGTTCTTATTAGGAGGATTGACACCGGTGCGCGGTCTGGCATGAACAATGCCTAATACCCCGACTAACCTTAGGCTGGGGCGTGATACGTCAAGTAATCAACATAATATTTCCTAATCGAAATGTCTATATTCCAAATGGTCGGACACAATATGATGCCTTATTTGACACAAAGAAGTTGAAAATTCTTCAAATTCTTTGTTAGACCACGCGTAGTGGTGAGTAAGTATCTCGAAATATTTCATCTAGGGGTAGGTGAGTCTGCTGGTCTTTATAGAACAAACTGGGAAATGTCGCTGACCTACTCCCCTAAAGGTAATCTGTGGTCGATATCCGAAATCGTCGATGGCGAGAGAAGGGTGAGTCGCGTGTCTCGTTCTTAGCGGATCAGTCCGCCATTTTGATGTCGCTTTGCTGTGGAAGTTCACGTTGTACGAACGGATGTACAGACTCCACAACAATTTGTGAAAGGTAAGGAATTTTCGCTAAGTATGAAAGGGACGTTTTGGTCTATTTTGTTGCTTCTATTTTATCTGGAGGGAATCTACCTGCCTACTTTACAACAACAAGCACGTTTATGGCAATTAAATTACTATGTGAGCCTTTGGTTTACTCAAATGTGCCTTTGTCGCTTTTATTAAAATTGGCAAATGATTTTTAAACAAATCCCGTTGATCAGCGCTCTGGACCAAGGCCACTCCCTGTTTTCACCGTACGTGCTCGTACGTGCATGACTTCGGAATAAGCGTTCGGTACCGCTCGTTAACATAAGGAGTTTTTCATATCCGGCTTAACCGCCACTAAAATTTCGCTCTAAGATTATTTTATTAAATTGAATTGAATTTATGAGTTGGGCCTTGAAAAGCCCACCTTGTATGTTTGTGATCAGTTCGCGTGTGACGAAGTTGTAGTCTTAATAAGCACGGCTGGTCAGGTGTTCCTACAACCTCGTCCCCAGGGCCTCTCTTCTTCTCTTCCTTGGAGCGGGAGAGAGAGAAGGAAGGAAGGAAGGAAGGAAGCGAAGAAGAGAGGCCCTGGGGACGAGGTTGGTGTTCCTATTGTCTCCTGTGTGATAGTGGGAAATGTCTTCTATTCGATCGGCTGAGTGCAGCAATAGTCAGTGGATTTTTCATAATTTTTTTCTAAAAAAGTTTAAAAAGTACCGTCTTGAATAAAGTTAAAATTGAAATTCTCGTACTGAAATTACATTGACATTGCAACGACAACATTTTGTTTAAACTAGCATTCTCTTAATTTTCTGACCGAGGTCGTCGATTAAATGACTGCCTTATAATATATTCCAGAAAATCTTGCCCGTGTTGATATATTTCAATCTCGGTTATACGTTTGTCGAGAAAAGCCTCTCTCGGCCACCATTGTTCCCGACCTTTTATCAGCAAAATGCGAGATCCTGCTTTACGTATACAAATAAACCAGCTTCGTTTGGCTATTCATGTTATTGTTTTCATTAAAAACTATAGCAGTTTGACTAGCCTACCCCCTGCTATTGCTCAAAACATGAGCATTGAAATGTCCAGTAATTGATTCGAGCTTATTTAAAACAAGTGAAAATACAGTCCTTGTTTAGCTGACGGGAATAGAGTTGTCGTGCTGTGAGTCAGTATAAGTAAACTGGTAAGGCAACAACAGGGATTCAGTTGCTACACGCCGCAGATGGACATCAGAAATTCGTTTTGAAGAACTGAGAACACAAAGGATCGTCAAAGATGAATTCCCTTGTGCCCGCTGAAGCAAGATTTCTGGTTCTTGGGAGTAAGGCTGTGGGAAAATCAGGTGGGATTGATAAGTAAATTGTGGTAAAACCAAATCAGATGAGGGATGTGAGATAACAGAACATCGCTGGGACATCAATTAAGTTACAAGTGGAGCGAAAAGGACAAAAAATATCTAATCATAATCAGCCGAAAAACTAAGGAATTTAAAGCATTGATTTACTATCTTCAGACTTAGTAATTACTTTCCCAATATTAACTGAGGGGCTTTAGCAAGAATTAAAAACATGATGTAAGTCTGTGCACATTTGACAGTTGGAAATATGCACAATACATATTAGAACGTTAACTTCGGTCAATGATTAGAGGTGTTTTGTGTCCTTTCACGCATTCTTCGTAAGGAATAAGTGTAATAACAACTATGAATGGTACGTCGATTTAAGCACTAGTTTCTACTTTTCATTTTGTTTACTGGTTTACATAAAATGTTTACACAGTCAGTTCTGCCAAAAATTGGCCAGATCAATTAAATTAATCGCTAACATAAAAAACTGAAACATTCCGCGGTTGAGCAAATCAATCGCCGGCAATGCATAGTCGGTAATAAACGCCAGTTCTTAATTAAACTAATTCAATTCAATTTAACTGTTGATAAAATAGTGAAAAGTAGTAGCCCAAGTGGTCCATTACCTGACCATCTTCAAGGGGTGCATTCCCTAAATAACCACTTTTAATACACCATGGTTCGTTTTATTGTTGAATCGTACTAAAAAAAAACCTCCGGAGCCTATATAACTGACCTCTCATAACTTCGTTTTATTACAGCATTACTAGTTCGTTTCTTGACAAAAAGATTTATTGGGGAGTATCAATCTCTGATGCGTAAGTAGTTGATTCATTATGCCTGAGTGTGCTGTTGATAGAGCCGTGTGTTATTTTTTTCTGTCCCACAATGCCTAGCCTTTGCAGCGCTCGTACCAGTACCAGTCACGTCTCCAACATTTCTGAAAAAGGTATTCGCTTTGAATGGCTCCCCCAAAATATGCGGTCTTAAAAGGAACTGCCATCCTAGAAAAGGGCATTGAATTACAAGCTTGCGGTGAGAAATCTTTCACTCTTACTCGCATTGTTGCAGACAAGCAAAGCTTCTAAAAGTAAATGCATGCACTTTGCTAATTATCGATCTATATTAGTAAATAGGACAATCACATGACTTTTGGAGGGCAATAGTTTATTTGTGGCCCCGAGTAGGATCATTTGCGCCCGAGCGGAGCGAGGGTGCAAATGATTTTACGAGGGACACAAATAAACTATATGCCCGACAAAAGTCATTTGATCATCATTATTATCAATACACAAAGGCCAAATCGTATCAATTCATATAATAAGAAAAAATTGTTTAACAGAGATGTAGCATGAAACTATGGTATGGAAATGTCCCTCAATGTATACAAGCAAAGGTTGAGAATGAAAGGAATTTATATATTTGAAGTACGGGTTGTAGACCAAATGTAGAAGTGATGCTCGCACTTAAATAGGACAATCTCATTGGCCGAGCGAAGTTGTTTGACATCTATGCAGCCAATCAGTATCAGGGCGGCAAATGTATTGTCAGCCCGCACATTTCCTGTTTGGCCCGCAAAAAGGCGCGTTTTGCAGAGGGCAGTTTGTCATTTGGCCGCGCGTATTGATAATAATGGACATTAATAAGTTTTGACAAACCGAGCCAAAATTCAACTGTGTCTAGCGTAAACAAGTTACAACAAAAGATCATTAATTTCATTAAAATTTAATTCACACCATGAGGTCCAAGCCTTCACGAACTCAGTACCGAACTTTTCTGCTAAAAAGATGGTGCTGGTCTCCTTTATTCATCAGAGGTAACTTACAATCACACCATCAAGCTGGATGATGAGGATCTAACATTTGACATACGTGACTCCCTTGAAAAGGTAAGACCAAAGATATGGAGTTGAGTCTCTAGCCAACTCCAGAGTTTTAATAAAAAAAAACTCGGTGCATTTTTGTTTACATTTTGCAAGATAATGAATTTCGTTCACTTAAAAAGAGCTGAAGTTTAATCTTTTGAGCACCATTTAATGTCAGTTTTTCTTTATAATTCAGAGGAATGATTAGATCGATTGACGTCAATACTATGATCCTTAATGACGTATTTACACACGTCAAACGTCACTGTTTGGCAACGTTTGCTAACGCTACGCGAGAGGTCAACATGGGAGGACAAAATTAATATGACATGGTTGTTAGCATGGCTATCAGCGTGGGTGTGAATAAACAAATGTCCTCCTGGCCTTGCTGATAATTCGGCCCCGGCGTTTAGCCAGATAATTCTGCTCTTAAGCCTGCTCCACTGAACAGCCTATTTTTTTCATACAGTAACCTGTAGAATTGCAAATGTCAGCTCTTACGCCAAATCGAGACCTGATAAGGCGTAGCTGATAGACCGTGGCTGAAGCAGAAGTCAACATTGCAATTTTGTACCTATTGATATATTTGTGATTGTTGTTTACTGAATTAAGCTCAATAACCATATACTTCGTCCAGCTGTTGTCCGGCGGTTGTTAAAAGGGTTGAGAGGGCATCTCTGTTTAGCGGATAAGTGCTAATTGATTATCCGCTAAATTGCCATTTATTCAGTAGATAGAGCAATCCAACTTTTGAATAATCGAGGAATCAGGGATTACTAAGACACCAGTTGGCGAAGCAAACTATTAAGTTATCTTTGTAAGGGAATTAAAAAATATCTTAGAAAGAGAAACAGATGAGCATTGTATTCCCCCCATGCAGTTAGGCACAGATCCCACAACTCTCCACTCGTTCAGTTCTATATCATAACACTCAATCTTATCTGTTCTCTCTCGTGAATTCTTCTTTCCTCCCAGTACGTAAATCTTATTTTCCACGAAGGCTATTCCAGCCAAAGCCCTTGATACGCACAAACTAGCAATAGAGGTCCAGGTGTTATTGCCACTGTCAAAAGCTTCACACGAGCTATGCGATGAATATAAATCATCTTGTGTACCTCCCACCACATACAGGGTACCTCTGACTCTTACTCCACAGGCGTATGCACGTTGGACTTGCATGGGCGTGGTCTCATGCCAAGTGTTCATTCTAGGGTCGTATCTCTCGACTGTGTTTAAATACTTGAACGGGTCATTTGTGTTATCGTTTTCCGTTTTACCACCAATAGCATACAGAAACTTGTTGGACACAACACAAGGGCCCCCTCTGTTTGTTGTCATAGGTGAAACGGCTTCCCAGATGTTTGAGGATGGGTAGTACCTGCAGCCAAGACGCAAAGGGAGATGTTTAAGCCGAGTCTGAGGCACATCACTTTTAAGCTACAAAGATGTTCTAAGTCTTCATTTATCTCTTTAAGTTTGCAAGCACAAATCTATGTTCATTAAGAGGGATCAATTGTGTCCTGTACCTCACCGCTATGAGCCTCGAAATTTGGCACCACCTTACCTGTCGTACTTTGAATTTCTCAGGTTGGAAAGATGACCCCTCTAGTAGTCCTTCCCCGGAAGGATGGGGGAGGGGGAGGGGGGTACTCCCTATATGGGCTATATAAGTATGTGCAGCCCCATAGAGTATGGCTTTTTAGTCGCTTTGGTCTGAAATTGGGTATGGACTTTGACCATTTTGTTCTGAAATAGAGTATGCTTTGTTCACTCAAGTCTTAAATTGCGTAGGTTTTTTTAAAAGAAGCTTCTTCTCATGATCATTAGGCGATAAGACCATCAACAAAACCCTTCTCAAATTATTAGGCCAACCGTGCAACAGCTGTAAAAGGTCTGAAAGTAGGTCTGAAAAATGGTATTAACCCTTTGATTACTATCTGGCAAAATACGTCCAGCTTTATCCACGGTCCCATCTACCCCTTGTGACGTCATCACTTTTAACGGTCAGGAACAGCTTTGTCCACTAACGTGTGCAGGGAGAAGAGATCTTTCAAACTATACCAGAATGAGCACAATTCAGTCAAGGAAACTGGAGAAACGGCCAAAAAAACCATGTAACACTGAACTGAAAATCTCCATGAAAAGCTTGCTCCATTACCCACCTACCTTTCTGAGCACCTAATTCTAAGATGATGAAAGGTTTCTCAGAAACTCTTCCCACCAAAATAAAGCCTACCAAATGCCCAGCAAGTTGAAAAAAAAAATGAGGCAAAGAAAGCGAAAAGAGAGGGAAGGAGGGTACCAGTTTTTGAGCAAAGGCTTGGGTCAGTAGCAAAGTCTGTTCAAAACGCGTCAGTTCAAAACGTGTTTTTCGGCCAATTCTCTAGTAGCCAAAGTGTTAAATTTCTGGGCATGTCTGAAATAGGATAGGGAAATTCGCATATTTTGGTCAGAAACAGAGTAAGGGTTTCAGGAGGTGAGCCGCACACTCCTACCCAATTTTTGTGGGAGTACTACCCCTTCCCCTCCCCCTCCCCTCCCCCCGACCCTAGAATATTATATAGCATTTCTCTCAGAAAGTGGTATTCCACCTTTTTTAGCGAATATCATTGCACTGTTACTAACTAGTACGCAACGTGTGCTCACATTTTTTGAGGCAGATTACTCCGACCCATTTATAGTTAATACGTAGGCTTTGTTGCTTAGATAGCAAAAGAAATGGATTATATTGCTTTTCAACTGGAGAAAAACTGAGTGCTTGACAGCTGTTCACAAAAATCCTAGCACACCTGTTATTTTCTTGACGGTATGCGACGGATAGAATGGGCAAACTTTGTTTTCTTTTACCTGAGTACTGAGTTCAGTGGTCTTCCTCTGTGCCATCCTCCCACAGCATATAAACAGCCGTTTAGTTCAGCCACACCAAGAGCAGATATCTCTTTAGCCATTGGAGCTACTCCGGCCCACGTGTTTGTTCTGGGAAAAAAAATAAAAATGCCTCTTTTCATTGTTTCATCAATTTATCTTCCGTGATAAGCAACCAAACGAAAGCTTTGATGTATTGTCACATATGGACGGCGATTGGATCAAAGTGAGTTTTGAACCATGGCAGAGGTCTCTGTTCCCCTACTCATCAGCACAGCGAACGCAAACGAAAAGAGATCTCTGCTAGCAGGGAATTTCGTGTGTAGAGTTATTGTGCATTTACGTTATATATTATAAGAGGAGTACGTACCCAATAAAGCTAATAAAAATAAATAAAATAATATAATTATTCTTTGGTATCAAAGACCAATGGTTAAAATTGTTTTAGTTGTTGTTGTTGATCAAGGTGATAATGTTGCCGCCAAGATTTTTCATTTGAAAATTTGTCCATATAGTTTTATGTTTAGTTAAGATGTTTACCATGGTTTTTCCTGGGAACAAATGATATAGGAATCACTAATGACGTGTGAGACCAACATGGCTGGATACATTATTAGATGAATAGACAAAAAAAAAGGTAACGTCTCTGTTACGAGCCTAGGAAGGCCCATCAGGCCGGCACTTATCTCCGGTTTCCGTAGCATGAAGCGACTAGGAGTATTTCTACTCCCCCCTGGATGGGATGCTAGTCCACCCATTTATACATCTGGGTGGAGAGAGGCTCCGTGAGAGTAAAGCGTCTTGCCCAAGAACACAACACAATGTCCCCGGCCAGGACCCGAACCCGGACCACTCGATCCGGAGTAATAATTTGAATGGATAAACCGAGACGAAATCGAGAGCTACAAAAGTGCCAAGACAACCATCGATTATGGAAAGAAAGAAAGTCAGATCAATATGCCTTCTCTCTTCTAACCGGTTAGAACAGAAACCCTGGAAACGAGGTTGAGCACTTGGGCAGTTGCCCGCCCTTGGAGCTGGTCATCCAAACAAAATATATGCAGCAAAACAATAAATAAATAAATAAATAAATAAATGAGTTACAGGGGTTTCATTAAGAACAACAATAAAAGCAAGGTGACACACGCTAACACCAACCTGGTGTGGCCAACACATCACGCATGCGCACAACCATTTCACCCGGTCGATTAGCAGCCATGGACAGCTGTTTCGGCCTTTTGGGCCTCATCAGCATGGCGTAGCTAACATACCAGGTGTGTTTAGCACCCCTTTAAGTGGCAGCTTCACGTGCTAACACACCCGCCTGGTATGTTAGCTACGCCATGCTGATGAGGCCCAAAAGGCCGAAACAGCTGTCCATGGCTGCTAATTGACCGAGTGAAATGGTTGTGCGCATGCGTGATGTGTTGGCCACACCGGGTTGGTGTTAGCGTGTGTCATCTTGCTCTTATTGTTGTTTCATTAAGGCCCGGGCAGCGGCAAACTGACCGGCTGTGGACATGACTTTGCCAGGCTGCTTTCAACATCTCGACGAACTGGTTTTTCTTTTAATACAAAGATTGATTAAAAAATACAGTTTTTCCCTTTTCTTGATCTGTATTATGTTGTCAAAATGTCACAGTTTCATACGCTGCGCTCACTCGGAACGAATCGCCCCATAACGCATTGCGAAAAGAATTGCCACCCATAAAAGACCACCTGAAATGTCCCAGTGTTGCGTGGCGGCCCAGTGAAACCGCGGTCGATCGCCGATTACTTTTCTTCGTAAGCCGAATTCTCGCCAGCTGAGAAAAGGCCAAGATGTGAGTGCACTTTTTTGGGGTCATGTCAATGAATTATTTTCTTG
>NC_090874.1:57033788-57069764 GCF_036669935.1 Montipora foliosa
AATATACGATAGAAAGGGCACAGATGAATTGCATATTGCCTTACTGGGGAATAAGATGGACTTGGAGCACTTCAGAAAAGGTAAGAATGTCAGACTTTAGAACAAAAAACTAGCAGCTCAGCAATGGTGCATGATCCTGAACTCACGTGACCTACTGCATGGTTACTCGCAGGAGATATTTCTGGGAAGCTCCCCACCCCGCGGTAGCTGTTTTGAGGCTTAGCTCTGTCACCGTGTTGTGTTTTAGACAAGAAACTTTGCTCCACACTGTCTCTCTTGAGCCGGGTGTGTAAATGGGTACCAACGATACTCTGGTGGGGATAAAGCTGTGATGGACTGGCATACCCTCAGGGAGGAGGCGGGGAGGAATAGTAGTGTAGTAACTGGCTATACTCACAGTCTCCTCATTTATTAGAAAACCAGGGTTGAAGATTTAGCCGTCTGAGCCCCCAGTGGCTCTTGTGTGACTACTTTGCCTTGTCATATGCACATTGATTATTAATTTTTTGTGACGGTACACGTGTGTGTAGGAGTTGGTGTGTTCAAGATGCCCGCTGTCTGGAAATTATGACAACATTTTCAAGGGGCTAGACACAAATCGAGACTACCTACTGTATTTTCGCGCGCGGCTTTGAGATCATTATCTCATAAGAAGAATGTTTGGAAAGGCCCATCTCCATTTTTCCATGATCACGGTTGTCCACTCTCTTCGATTGCAAGCGAAATTAGGTGAAAGCAGGAAATTGAGCAAGGACAGCAAAAGGCTAAACTTTTTCTTCATGTCGCCTTCGCTCTAGTCTCTTCATGCCTCTCTAGAACCAGGGATTATTCATCAGGTTTTATCATATTTTTTGCTGTTTTAGTGTCTACAATGGAAGGCCAGTCAGCCGCCGAACAGCTTGGTTGCATGTTCTTTGAAGTTTCTGCCTCGGAGAATTACAATAATGTCCAAGAAGCTCTGAACGTGGTTTTCCGTAAAGTGTCGCTTCACAAGAAATTCTTGAAACAAGCAAACGAAAAACGGAAGAGCACCCATCCACAGATAGAGAAAAAGAAGCAAAAATTTGGAAATTCTCTATTTAACTGGAAAACCGAGAGAAAAAGGAGTCCAAGGAGGGCAGAAACGTTATGATGATAGAATTAGAGGCAGCACGTGCTACTCCTCCGTCCAACGCGCTACTTCCTCGGTATAAAAAGACACTGGGAACGACCTTGTGAGCGTAAAGAGACATCGTGGGCTGAGGCAAACGGCCAAAATTTGTGTAATACTACACTAGACTGGCACACATACAAAGGGCCGCCAATTCCACGAATGAGTTGAGACCTTTAATGCAATAAATTGTTTCCTGTTGTGTACAAGATTGTAATTTAAGGCTATTTGTGCTTGGCTTATCAGCCAACTAGTAGCATGAAACCCACGCACGGGCCAGAGTATGTCACGATTCGATTAAGAAAGAAAACACGGCGAAAAAGTAGAGAACTATGTCCTAAAGGGACGATTGGAGATCAGGGGAGGGGACAGGAGAAAGTATTCCTTTGTGAGCCGCAGTCTGTTATAAGGGCACAAAGTAGATATCAATAAACCTTTGATCAAAGGCGTGAAGTTATTTTCGAATGTTGACTGTGATCGTCTCACGTGAACAACTTTTTAAGAAAAGGTTTTTCTTTCCGTTTTGAGGGAGGAAAGCTAACAAAACACAAGTGGGTAAACATAGGAAAAGGTTTTTCAGGATTTATGCCTTGCAGTTAATGTTCTTTTAAAGCGAAGAAGTCCAAGCTCTCGTGTGTATAAGCTGAGGAAGACATCTAATTTGCAAACATGTTAGGATACGAAATAAGAGAGTTACCGGTGAGATAGACAGCCGGGGGATTAGACATACCATTTCGACATGTGCGATCTTCAAAATAATAAGATTAATGCGAAAGTTGTCAGGATATAATTGGGTCAATGTGACTAATTTTGACTGGCAATTTCGCCCTTGTCACACGGCGGCCATATTGTCCCGGGAGGCCAAAAGAGCTTTGTTTTACCACGCCAAGCCTCGCGGTGGAAACCATGGGGGTGAGGCTCGGCGTTGTAAAACAAAGCTTTTTTGGTCTCCCGGGACAATACGGCCGCCGTGTGACAAGGGCGAATGGGGCCAATGTTTTGTTAGCACGACCAGTGCCGGGATTTGGAAAAGCCATTCAGAACATAATGGGCGCTGGGTGAAGGGATTGATATCCCCTTCACGCCACTTTTTCCTCAGTTACCTGGTATTCCAGCCAGGCACATTGTGCCTTACCAGATCCACCTCCTACCCACCCGCGACAACGGTGAGCATTCTTATCCTCATCCCGGTCGAAGCTCACATAATAGTAACTCGTGCAGTACATTCGGAGCATTTTCATATCCTCGACATCACTTTAAGCTCTGGATGACTTAATCCAAAAGCGTGGTTTAAAAGGAGGAGACAGATATTTGAAATTACAGTGGAGGAAATGTGCTGAGTGGAACAAAGAACGATGAAATGATTTCTTAACGTGATTATTTTTAACGAATAGAACTTTTGCACCATGTTCCTTTCGTGTTTGCAATTTATATTCAGTGAATACTATCACTGTCTTTCTGTTTTCCAAAAGGATTGTTTAATTCTTGATTGGGAGACAAGTTTCTCCCAATTTTTCTTGAAGAAAGTATTGCCTTAAGATGTTTCAGTGATCACCAGAAAATTACCGGAATAACTTTCCTAAGTGGTTTATATCTATCTAAGCCATAGTGCCTTTGCTCGAAGCAGAAACACAAAATGAAATGTATTACTTCCTTCCACAATTCTCGGAGTTTGCAACAATGTATGAAACTTTCTTGAAATTCCCTTTTTTGGAGAACATTTCAGCCCGGCCCGTATTTGATTGGTAGATGGGGCTGTTCATTGAATGGTAGACTTGCCGCAAGTCGACCTCACGATAATCCCAGGAGAAAATGTTTTGGCGAGCGAATCGTGATTTTTCGTACGCGAAGTGGATTTGCGAGCGACGAGACTTTCGAAAGTCTAATTGCATAGGGAACTACTCAGCGGATAAGTGCCATAAACACCTTGTAATTCACCCTCTATCAACGACTGGCCTAAAGTCCAACTAACCAAAGACTTGGATCCAAAGGCAAAAAGTAACAGGTTCAATAGGTAATTATTCTTTCTGTCGCTGTATTGTTTTTCCCAACCATGCTTTTCTTAACGTTGTGAAAAACAGTTCTTTAATCTGAGGTTACTAGTACCATTCTACAAATTGAAGCTAAAGTCAGATTTCTGGAAAATTTGTGCTACTTAACACAGAAAAAACAAGGGTTTAAATCCAATACTACTCTTTTAAAGATGTACTCTGGAAACCGTGCTTATTTCTTAGCAACATGTACAGGTCAATGATTGTTACATGTACGTACACTTAACATTGTTCTGGACAGGCTAAAGCAGACATTCATTTTGTCATGACATCTTATTTGGCTTCAGCCCATTATTTTTTGGGGGCTGACAAACTAACGCACAACAAATAATCCAATACATGACAATAATATTATTGCCATCAAATATTTTTTAAAAATTATCTTGAAGGGCTCACACAAACGATAATTATTATTTTTTTGTCTGAGTCCATTGACGCCAAACTAATTTCTCCCCTTCAAAAGAAAACAACATTTTCATCAAGTAGAACTACAGGTCTGCATGCTTGCCTGGAAGACCAATTTGTGCAATTACATATAATTTATCTTAATGTATATCCCAATGGCAGAATTAACACCAGCAGAGATCCTTTTTAAGAGAGGAACACCTACACTCAACAAGGGACTATTGTGCAAAACCCACAACCCCACCCTCCCTTCTCCTCCTTACACCTTTGCATGCACCTTTACATGACAAGACATTTAAAAAGAAGAAAAATGACAAGAGTACTTGAGGAAGAAATAGTGAAAAGACCATTGATCGACCTTAAGATAAAAGAGAGATTGGAGGCCATTATCTTTTTATACAAATCTCGCTAAATTGTACTTTCCTTCTAGTAATGCAATAAACAGCATGATCGGTGCCATTTGGAACAGAACAGCACATTCAGTGCCATTTAGCATGAGAAAAGCATCATTTGAATTACTGCAAATGGTGCCTTTTGCAGGACTAGTCACTCACCTTGGAACTGTAAAATGTTCTATTCAACATGAGAATATGGATTATATGAAACCCCGGGACGAAAATTTCCACAATATCCGGGACACTTACAACATATCGTTGTTCTTTTTCAAGCATACCCACAAGGCATTGATTCTCATACTATCTACAATGTTACACCATGGGTCGGCATTTGTCTTCTAGACTACAACACAGATACATGAACCTCAAGTTTGCTTGATCTCTTCTAACTTTCCTTCTGTAACAACAAACTTAAGATTATTACCAACAGTTACATGTATGTACTTCATTAAAAACAGCCTGTAACTTGTAATGCCATATAAACTGTGGAACACAGTTCCAACATGGAAATATACCATTCCCCATTTTGGAGCAACTGATTGCAGCACAACACTGGCAATAAATTGACAGCAATGTCAGTCTTTGGTTCCAAATTTGCAATCCTTTCCAGAATGAGTCGTGTTCCTAGCAGAATGGCTGTCCATTTGACTAAATCAGCTCACAAAAATAATTCTATGGCAGCCAAATAAATGGCAAAATACCACATCTGGAACTACTTCATTGGTTTCATAGACGATAATTGACTTATAACACGTAATAAAGAACTGTTTTCATCCTTCAGCCGGTTGTTATCTATTCGTAGCTGGTCCAGTTCCTGCCAGAAAAGAAACAGAAGGACCTTTAATTCATAACAAGGTACATATATACACGTTACACGCAGTAAAGAAAGTCAAGCAAAGCCATTAACTTCAAACTGTTGGGTTTGAGACTCTGTACATGATCATTAGGAACAAATATAACTGTTAAATCAGACAAGCTGAGTGAGCTCTCGCTGATGTGCACGTAGTTTTGCATCCTGAAGATCTTGCCAGTCTATCCTAGGGGTACCTTATTACTACATTGCTACACGTTTAAAGCCCTAGGTCCAGAAATAGTTCTACTAAATTTTATTGTTTAAGGGAATACCATGGCATGTGATTGGCAGATTTTGATACCGTTTGTTCAATGGTTTCTCTGTTAAACCATCTGTCAACTGCTGTCATGAATCTGACTGATGACAGAGATGAAAAAACAACTGTTGATTCACATTTGAACTTCTGGGATGGTATATTGAAGAAACAAACAAAAAAGGATATTTATACATGTTGTCGAGCCAGTTTCTACAAAGAAGAATAAGTAATCCTAACCTTGTTGACTTTATCAAGCTCAGATTTGTAGTCTTCTAGTTGAGCTTCATAATCATCTATTTTTTCAAGCAATTGTTGTGTTTGAATAGTTTGACTATCTTTTTGCTGAAAATAAAAAAAAAATTGTTGGGAAAAGATAGCATCAAACAATGGAGGTTACTACATTTCTCGTATGCTACCAATGTACCAGTATTACCAGATGTATTTCAGATGTGCATTCTCAAACAATGTGATTTCCAAGAGACAATGCTTCCTTACTTGTTGTACTTTGTTTCCTTGGTCAGTGCGGTAAGCCGTAATGATTTTTTTTTCACTTAAATTTGTTCTACACACTTAGGTTATACTTTTGCATATCAATTAGACAGACCTCTAAGTTCTTTTTCCTGACAACTACTCTTGGGTTTCAAGAACTTTGTCTGTGTACTTGTTGCTTGTTTAATAGTTTAAGTTGTGAGTGGTATAAAGGTGTAATATAAAACAAATAGCTTTTAATACCCCTGATAATTCGTGGATGTGGTGTGACACTTTTGAGTCATTCCACATATTAAGGCATTAAAGCAAAACAAATAATATATGGATTTAGTTAAGCCTAAAAGCACAGCTCCCGGGTTATTTATTCTCACAATAAGTTAACCTAGCTTGACCTAGCAATCCAATCGAAACCCAGTACTTGGTCAGTGGTCAACTTAATAAAAAAAACAGCTGACCTCAACGAGTTCCAAATTTGAGCCAGCCACATGGTCACATGGTCAGCGGATACGTTGTTTTGACAGGTGTCAATTGACAATAACATGGATGTCCAATATCAAAGATGTACGCTGTGAACTAGCCGGAGTATGGCTGCCTCAATGAGCTCTAATCTTGAGCCCGTCATGTGATACTGGTCACACTAGCATACATGGAGGAGTGGACAGTCATACAGTCATACCATATTTTCTTACCCATGGTGCTCCGTGCGCACGCCGGAGCTCAACTAATAATTATTATACTAACTTTTTCCCAACTTTCACATGTACATGAAAACCACTTTATTCCTTTTAAGGTTACTGGTAACCTTTTGGGGTGCCTTCCAGGAAATCTTTCGTAAGCGTGTTATTTGTATGCGTAATCAAATGGCGACGAGTGAAATTAGAAAATAATTTCATGCGCGTTTTGTCAAAATTCTTTTAATGTCGTGGGTGACAAATTACACTCACAACCGTAATTGTAAAATCGCTCGAGTACTTTATCCAACTGCTCGGGAAGAATCATCTCCAGGTTTTTCTCAAGGCTATTTTCGTCACACCACTTCTCAAAAACTCTAACCCAGTTAATTGTGCTCTTTCACGTACTTAAATTTTCTGCCGCTTCTTTTACATTATTTCGTAACTTCTTCAATGGTCACTGTCTTAAATCTAGACGCCATCTTGGCTCTGATCGAAATACAAGAAATGTTACAATGGCAATTTTGTATTTTCACATGTGAAATTATAAATTAACGCTGAAATGTCGCGCCTAAATTAAGGAGTAATTTGTCACCCATGATATTATAGGTAAAACTCCAACAAACTATACATCACCGAAAAGGTAATAAAATGAAGAATCTGAATGTATCAACATTTTAAGTTTATCATGGCTTTCTTTAGTGTGCGTGAAGCTTCAAACTCAAAAGCATACATGTTCACTTCGCTGAATTACCTGCCTTTGCATTACAAACCAAACAAACTCTACTATATCAATCAGCACTTTATAAGCTACCAAACTGTGTCGGGCTTCTAGGATCTTCCCAATGGTTTCTGAGAAAATAAACTTTGAAGTTGACCAATAGAAAATTCTCCATTTCGCGACAAGCAGAGATGCGTCAAATAAAAATATTTTGAATTTTTTAAAAGCCCAACACACTTTCGTGCACCAATACCCACTGATCACTTTGGCCAAATTTCGTAAAAATCCGGCAAATCTACATATCCTATGAATTTATTTGAAGAGGAGCTATTCCTGGAAAAATAAATCTTACATGTTTTCACACGTTGCGAATGCAGGTGTGAATGTGGTCATGCCGCTACAATGCTGCTGACCAATGAAAACCGAGGCAACGGGGCCCCCTGAAGAGGGTTTGTGACAAAACTGTTTTGAATTCGCATTCAGCGCTGCATCATTGGCCA
Source organism: Montipora foliosa (assembly GCF_036669935.1). Lineage (NCBI taxonomy): Eukaryota > Metazoa > Cnidaria > Anthozoa > Scleractinia > Acroporidae > Montipora > Montipora foliosa. The sequence goes on from NC_090874.1 coordinate 57,041,280, forward strand.
TAGATTATTTATACCTGATTGCACACTTAGCCATTGTCGCTAGCAGCGAGCTGAGTTTTCTTTGTTTCCTCGAAGGAATCTTTCTTTTTCTTAAGCCTGGTCTTTTTCTTACTTTTTGCCCAGGAAGAACTTTCCCGTTTCAATTTCTCTCCTCGTTTTGTGGTTTCATGGCCTAGTAAGGATGATATCGCATCGCACATTCCTTTAACACAACGCATCGACTACAAATACATGGCAAACTCAGCATGCAAGAAAGTGAATACCCAGATGCAATCCCGCATCAAACTGTATGGGAGGTCTAAAGTGTTGATGAGTGTTGAAATCTCATGACACCTTGGGGGATTAACATTTTACTCACGAAAAACACAAAATTTGCAATAACTCCACAACAGAAAACACATTTTCAAATAATTTCTTTTTAAAAAGAAAGCAAATATAATGAGCTATCCTATGAGAGCTTTTTAAAATTTTGAAAAATTCGAAACCGAAAAGGTTAGCAGTAACCTTAAAGCAAATGTGGATCAAAACAAAAAACTTCCAAAATTTAGCATTTACTTCAGGATACATCAACTATCTAGAAAACATTATTACTTACCACCTTCTGCTCTATTCTGTTGTTGGTGCTGAGGAGAAGTACAAAAATTCAGCACAATTAATTAAAGGTAACAAAGAAGCTACACTCAAAAAGAACACATTAAGATATCTCTTGACTGCAATTGGAAGTTTCCTAGTGAGAGTGACCTTCTAAAGAGTAGGATTAAGTCCAAAGCTCCTCAAAATCTCTTTGTCAAAGATCCTCTTACAGGCCGACAACTATAGTGAGTAAACTTTTTTTATCCAGCTTACCTGGCTCTGGAAAAAACTCTGGAAACCACATCTATTGGCAACAAGTAAACTTATTGGGTTCGAGTGTTAGATGTAAGGATATATGAGGAAAATGAAGCAATGTTTTGTACATTTTGGTAATGAGCTGCATGGTCAAATCTAATCATATAATATACTCAATAATGCATGCATTTTGATTGTTTCTCACCTATGATTGGAGGACAGATGCAGAGCTGGTGTCACCATAAAAAAACCTTTAATTCTTTATTATGTAAAACAAAATCATACCATGTTTCTGTGCATCTGTCCAGTAGTAGATCACAGAAGACATAAAAAATGAGGTAAGAACATCAGTGACACACTCGGCACCACTTTTTGTCCTTGCCACAATTTGAAATCACCAGTGATCCATTACTGAACAGACACACAGAAAAATGAGATCTATTTGCTAAGTAGACACACATATGCCATGAAGATTTTTAAAGGGACAGCACCAAAAATAGTTAATGTTCAAGCAAAATTTTCTTACCCATCATTACTGGGAGTAGCCTGCAAAAAAACAAAAGAAAAGAAAATGACCCACTCATAGTAACTGCTACAGCAATAATATGAGATAAAGGAAAAAACAAACTAAACTAGAGGAGATCGCAGTGCAATCGCAAAATAAAAAAGCTGGTTACCTGAGGAAAAAATAACGGACAACTCAGCGAAAAAAAGAAAATGCAATAGTAGTGTGATGTTAATAATAATTGAATTGCTATGGCTGAGCACTTCCCCCATGTTTTGAATATCTGTAGCTTTTACAAAACATTGTCAGATAGGAAAATGAAGAGCCATTATCACCAACATGTAGGCATAGGAGATCAAAGACACCATTTTGAAAATGCCAACTAAAAACACACAGGTGCACACTGAGAACTATGGGATAATTAGGCTTGATTGCCATGCATACATTTTATCACAGTGGGTTTCCCAATGGACAACCAAGGATTTATTACAGCAACCAAATTCACAGATTTGGTTTTCCGGCTTTTGAAACAGGGACAACCTGGAGTTTTCGCTGATTTCAACCATTGCATGCAAGCCTAGATTTTTGCACAACTGCAACTGCCCAAGTTCAAATGCACCATTAACTGCAATGATCACTTTCATTTAGAAAGGAAACCAAAAGTACCAAAAGGAAAAACTGCACACCAAGTCCAGGCCTGCTTGTTTGAAATGTAGATAATGCTTTACCACAGATAAATCACTTTCCAGTGGATTACTCAAATGATCTTGACTTGCCTTATCCTCTTGACTTAAGTGAGTTTTCCCCTGGAAGACACTATATAGATTTTGAATGACTGAGGTCAAGAGCAGCATGTGAGGCACAAAAAGGAAACTAAGCCAGAGCTCTTACCACCATGCCATGACAATACAAACAAACTAGTGATCCTAATTTTTAAAACAACTGACCTTTCAAAGGTCACAGTATTTTTAACAACAGAGAACACCACAAAATTACTTAGCCAAGCACTGCAGTTAGGAAGGGGGTAAGGGCTATTCAAAAAAAGACCTCTCTGTACACAGATGAGATGGAGCTAACCAAAAGAAACACCTCTTTAAAGTAATACTACTCAACCAATTAACAGGAGCAATTAGGTAGCTCCAAGTTCTAAAAGCCCTATCTTGTACTGTAAGACAGGTTTGTTCACGACAAAACCAAGATAATAAATTGTTCAAATTACAGTGAGTTGCTCAGAATATAAGGTGTATAATTTGTTTTACCAGAAGTACCCTATGCTCTACCACTGTTCAAAGAATTACAGTTACTTAGTCATCCAAAAGAACACAAACACCTTCAATAAATAACTACAGTATAGTGTGATAGTCCACATCTTTTTCCCTAATTCCCAAATAAGGATATATACTATGGGAATGTTCTGGCAAGAAAAAAACCTGCTAATCTGGTAAAGCTTCTAAATTAAGGATTGGAGATGTCTAGAAACTCAAGAAGCAAAACAGATATTCCAGAATTATAAATAAAACTCCATTTAAGCTTTTGAACAAATTAAGGGATATAAAAACTCTTAAATGTAACAATAAGGATACACTTTACAAGTTATTACATTTTTTTTTAAATGAAGCACTTGACAGCAAAGCATTAAAAAATGTTTGTTACATTTAAAAACGGTTCAAAGACTGACAATAACCAAAACAGAAATTTTGACAAGCAAATAATAATTTCAAAAAATGAAAACAAATGGAAATGTAGGAGCAAGGGTATTTATGTTTACCATTTTTAGACAAAGCAATCCTTGTTCCTGATTCAAAACAACTTTTACAACTCAAAAACTTGAGGGATGTTTGAAACTCTAGAGAACTACTGCAAAATGGCAGAAATATTCACAAACACCTAACATCTGTCGTTGCTCAAGAGACGTCGCAACCCATCAACTAAACATGACAGAAGGAGAGCTTCCATAAAAAAGCATTTAAATTTACACCAGAATAGTTAAATAGACTTTTTATCTTCGTGATACTATCATGTTTCCAAGGAATGCATTTTACAGTCTGCACAACTAGACTTTGTCTTGTATCATGATCAGTTTATCAAACACAGACAAAAAATCAGAGTGAATGTCTTTGGTAAATTCATATACAAATGCAGTAGAATAGACCTTTTTGTCTGCAACCAAATCCACGGATTTTACAACCTTTCAGGGTCCTAAAAATAGTGTCCTAATTTTGGTCTATTAGAATGCAACTAAATCCAAGTATTGCAAAAATTGATCCTTATGATTCACAAAAGTAACCAGGAGGACAGTGGGAACTACATGTATGCAGGCTTAACCAACTTCAGATTTTCAATTATAAACAAAAGACACAGGTGGAAATCTCCAAAACACAGATATCAATGAACAACCCTAAGAATTGCACAAAACAAGACAATGGCTGGTTTCACATAGTGCATACCTCAATCTGATCTTCATCGTCATTTGCTTGTTCATTCTGTTGCGTGTTGGACTTCACTTGCTTTGTTATGGCATCCTCATCTTCGCTCTAAAAACGACAAGACAACGGTTCCAACTTTAATTTCCTAGCTCCAACTTCTACGGTATACATCAAGTTGACGCTGCTGAGAGGTGTCATATGATTCGGTGATGTTCGTACACAAGAATCAACATTCATAAAGATCAATTAAAACTACTGCCGAGAATTTTCTGGTACAAGTCCAAAAATGAGTCCTAAAAAGCTTGGCATTCGTGACTCTTACCATCATATCGCAAATAAAAAATCTGACTAAAAAAATACAGCACATGTGTTCACGCTTGACAAGTCCATCAGTATCGAACAACAAAATTTCGAAGATCGTAAGTACTTTTCGAAAGTCTATTTCTTAATGTGACTTTCACATAAATAGCGTACAGACTGTTTAAAAATTAGTTTGTAGCGAGCTGAATTGTTGAAAAAAATTAGTTTACATCTATTCACACCATTTGATTCTCGTACGTTGTTCGAGTCCTGCGTACATGGAGTGCAACATTCTCGAATTTACAATTTTAGACCAAATTTATTGCTAAAACGGCACATTTTCATTAACTTTGACTTTCACTTGATTAGCACGAATAAAAACGCCAAATGTCCGAAACAAATTTTGCTTCTTGGCTAGAGTGCAGCGGCGCTATAATTTTCTTGAGTGTCGCGAGTACATCTTTTAAGATTACAGTACAATTACGGTGAAATTTACTCTCGTCCACTGCGGCAGACTTATCACTTTAGCTCAAAAACCACTAGAGATCAATTGATTTTCATTCATTGTTTAAATTTCCCAATGTCGAACATCAAATAGAATTATAATAAGTTACAACTACTAAGTCCAAATTCATTCATATGCATATGCATACAGAGACAACGTACGTGTAACTTCTTACCAGCATCTGGTATAAGATAATTCAGCGTTTAAAGATCAAGCGAACTCAAATATAATTGACGCCTAAAATACCAGATGACTTTCGCCAAAGTCCGTAATTTCTTTAACCCTATAATCGTGTTGTGTAATGCAAGACACTAAAGGAAAGAGACAGAATTCCTATACATCACCGACGTTCAGTAAATTCGCACAGAAAATCGTCTGGGATACTGACTCACCTGCCCTAATTGCCCAAAATACCTCAACATAAGATATGACAGAGTAACAGATGTAAAAACAAAAACATCATAGAGTTACTCACATCCGCATCTGCACCGGCGGGCATTATAACAACTCCTGTCGACCGACGTTTCTCTCTGAGATGCCTCTTTTGTTGCCTCTTGTGCGCGCTGTTTTCGCTTTTTCTATCTTTTTTGAGGCTTTTCTTTGGCGATGATTCCTCCGGGGCTGCTGTGGCCCCCTCTACAGACGCTTCGTCGTTAGCATTTGTTTCTCCATCTTCTTTAGGTTTACGCCTATCTCTTCTCTCTCGTCTCCCTGACTCTCGGTCGACACTGCTTGCACAGTCATTTGTGACTCCACTGTCATCCAGACCGGGATTATTGCGTTCCTTCGCTGGGGATGGAGTTCCATCAATACCATCCCCGTGTCGATTTACCCCTCTTTGACGTCTTTCAGTTCTATCTCCTCGCTTGTGTTTAGATTTGTGAGTTTCAACATGGTAATTCTCGTCTGCGGCGTCCGCCATTACAGTGACAAGAGATGCCTATCCAAGGGATAGCCCACTTCCTGAGATGGGTATTGGGCAAAGAGACACTTTCTTTGTACCCGTTATGTCATTAGGCAACCAACAAATACCTCAATTTTGGGCTGCAAAAGTTTCCGCTTCAGTTAGGAATGTTTCTGTGGAGGAATTTGGGTCACAATTGTGTGGAAATCCTTGAAAACAGCAGAACCAAGCAGCGTGCAGCAAAGTTACCGAGAATTTTGTGATTGGGTACAATGGACATGCGCAGAGAGACGCTGGCCCGATTCCACCCGCGAACTGTGATTGGTCGAGTCGCGAGGACAATATAGAAGCAAACTGACCCAAGCCTCCTTCAAGGCTGCAATCGGACACCATATTGAATCAAATTCCACGAGTAAACACATTTCTATCGGTCTGTGTGTCAATCTGGTTGCATACTATTGTAAATTGTCGTCATAGTTTTTAAAACTAACAACCCCAAACAACGTTTTGGGTGAATCGGAAACTATTTTAGCTTCACAAAACGGGAATTTCACGGTTTCTGATTTCATTTGATCTTGGAAGCAGCCAAGCATGTCCAAGTTAACTTTGATTGCCGGCAGTAATTGAATTTAATCTTTCTTGTTTACTTAGATTATAAAATTGTGCTGACATCTGTCTTGATACTATTGTTGTTTGAATCGTTCGATTTGCTCTACGAGCTATATTTTTTATTTCTCATTGAAGACTGATTTAAATTGATGTGATACTTAGCCATTATGACAATTTTCATGTTCTTAATCTTTGACAGCGACCTCAGAAAACGGGCTGATGTCACGGTCAACAGGAATGAAGGTAAAAAACGTAAGGAAAGTCAAAACCCTTCAAGCTAATTTCGAAAGAAAAACGGATCTTCAGACAAATCGCAAATAAACTTTACATTGTAGACAATCATGGCAGAAAAATGAAGAGCACAAAAAAAAATACATTACTTAATGTAAAATGAAGGATCTTGCTAAATTTGCTCTCTTTGCTGCGAGTTAATCTTTAACTGTAAGGACACTATTTTTTTCTCCTTTTGTACCGCTTGAGAGAGTTGATGCCCAACCCTATCAGGCTACAAGATAGTCAGTTGAATTTGGTTATCTGAAAGGGTTCATAAAGGTATTAAGTACTACTGGATGAAGGCTTTGTGAGCTGACGACCGTAAGCGTTGGCGGCTTCGAGCGAATTATCACCGGAAGGCCAACGCAGAAACGATAGCTCGCATATCTTTCTTCCGTTGGTTAATTTACCTTTATTACCAACTCGTTTCATAAAAGCAGGAAATGCTAGATTCTAGAATACCCCTCACTTACAATTCACTTCCAAAAAGCTGCTCCTGCAGTCATTTACATACATCAAATACAAAGGGAAATACCGCCATAGCTCTCACTGAGTTCTCGACTGCGGGACTGCGGGAGCACTAGTTCTGTACTCCCATATCGTTCAACAGTCCTCGACTGCGGGAGTGCGGGTCCAACCGATTACTGCTTTAAATGAGTGAGGGGGTATTCTAAAATTCCAAAGCGAACTTTTCATGTTTCTCTTCTCACCGACGCAGAACTACAGTTTCTTTCAGTAGAAACTAACTTAGTTAATCAGGAAAGGCGTTGGCCATAAATCCAAGGGCGTTTTTCCTTACAAATCAGAAGTTTCCAACAGGATATTTCAAAAAGCCGGATGGTTACTCATTCTAGGAGAAGAGGACCGCCTTGCGACATGATTCAAAGAGGTACAAGAAAATGTAGAAAACCGGGTCGGTGATTCGTGATAATCATGGGTTTTGATCATTACCACGTTCATACGCACGGCTTCAAAACATAAGATCAACTCGCCTTGGCATACAAAATCACGGGACAATGAACTCTGTCAGAATAGGAAAGCAGAGCTAAAGGAAACTAAGGAACTGACCGCTTTGTGCAGACTTTAAAAAGGGAACTTTATAAATCTTTCCCCAACCCATCGTTTATGTTGTTGTTGTTGTTGTTGTTGTTACTTATAAATAGTTTCGTGACTTGTCCGGGAATATAGTCGGGTTAATCCTACTAGTACCATAATAGCCGAAGATTAACTCATTCTACAGCTTTAGTTCGTCGCTTGAAATATACTGAAAGCCTCTTTAATTATCGTTATAAATGTATTATATCATACAACTGCCGAAAACATCAGAGAGACCCGGCCACAAAAACGTACTCCTGCGTCGATTTTGAGATCCTAAAACCTATGGCAGGATCCATCGTCTGCATCGTGACGTGAAGACCTGTGTTCTAACGATTTTAACTCATCTGTCTACATGGCTTCTCACGACAAGTTACAGTTGTCTATTCTGGAACCCAATGGTTGTTGGAATAATGTCCGACTCCCTTGTTTGTATAGTTAGACCATAACGGGGGAACCGAATTTGGTCCCTTGTGTATAGCATTACATGGATGTGCTTGCTAGAGTAAGCGTCCGCATATGGAACAAAATTTTCTCAGTTCAGGCAAGGAACTGAATTTTTTTCCAGTTGAACTAAGGACCGTCGAAGTCGAGAACACATTTCATTCTTCCTGAGTAATCCCTGATTAGGCCATTTTACAGTTGTTTGCTCAGCGACCTAGCCTATGAATGGCTGCGAGGCTGCCGGTGACCTTGCATTGATTGTACAGCCCTCACTGCCTTATCATGTAAATTGTGTTGTTGTAATTCTAATTTGTCCGTATTAACATTACAAAAGCACGGAGGTTTGTAGCAAAACAGGGTAGCCTCGCTTCCATTCGTAGGCCAGGTAACTTAGCTAAAACTATAAAATGGTCTATTGCCGGAACCGTTCAATTACAATAATCATGATGGGCTCCTGATTCGGTTATGCAAATGAAATTAGTTGCGAAATGTTTTATAATTTCTGTCATAGGTACAAGCCATTTCTGCCAAAGGCACAAGCCTGGCAAACAATAACTAAAAAATTTAATCAACAGCTAAAACTGAAATTACATGCACAGTAATCTTTTTCACAACATTATCCGTTTGACTGACGATCTTTACTCCTTCTAAGGCTCTTCAGTTTAGAACAACAGCAAAACATTTTACTAATTAAAAGGTCAACCTTGACAGTAAGGTTACCTGAAAGCTAATCTTTGTAAAAAGTGCTTTGTCTCTCGCTCCATTTCTCTCAGCTTTACGTTGATTTTCATTGATATTTTCTCTTCCTCTCCTTTGCTTAAATTTCTCAAATTTCGTCGCCTCTTCTCTCGTGCTCTTTCCTGCTCTTTATCCCCTTGCTCGTTACTGATATGATTTCCCGCCAGAAAAACTCGGGATTGCCCGAACACTCCCGTCCCCAGAGGCTGTCCTGTCTCCCCACATCCACCCCGACAGTCTGTACGGGCAGACGGAAGTAGGGACGTACGTGACGTCATAACCCCAATTTCTCGCATGGATAGATTTCCCAAAAAATCTTACCCATGGTGCTCCGCTGACGCGCTTCGCGTAGCAGAGCTCCGCTATAACTTGAGCCCACGATATGGTCAAGTGATACTGGTTAGCGGATACCTTCTCCCACAGACCGGTTTAAACGGTACGATTTGTCGGCCAGTTTTGTCGGGCCGATAAATCTTACCGTACAATAGATCCAGATCACTCAATGTCGAAACAAAAGATTTTGCCCGTCTAACCTCTCATTCAGTGTGAGGCTGGACGGGCAAAGACAATGCATGCAAAGACAAAGCTTTTATTCCTCACGGACTCCACGGTTCTAATGTTCCCGTGATGAATGAATCAACGAATTAAATAATATAATGAAATGGATCATATATTGAACTGCGCATATGAAATCAAGTGAAGCTATGATCCTCGCAGTTATGAACGCAGTTTTCGCAATTGCGTAGAGAAGACCTGAAAAATTCAGGACTTCAACGGGTTTTGTACCCGTGACCTCGCGTTACGGGTGAGACGCAATTCAATATATGATCCATTTCATTCGTTGATTCATTCAGCACGGGAACATCAGAACCCACAAATGACCTGCTCCCAACGTCAGTGGCTTCATAGCTCAGTTGGTTAGAGCATCGCACCGGTATCGTCCTTTAAAACAACAAAGAAGGGTCCTTTACAGAGCGATACAGTACTTTCGCGTCGGACGACGTTGGTTTACCAACAGTCACTGGCGCATTACGGAAAGTGATATCACTAACTTCTTTTGCATCAGCTGGATTTAATGGGAGGAAGTCACTTGTACCGGAAAATTTACGCACTCTTTCATTTTGGATTGAACAGATTGAACCTAAGAGCCCTTCATGAATAAGGCAGCTATTGTCCTCGAGAAGTTTAGACCAGGAAGTACATCACAACGACTGAGACCAGATTGTTATTACTAGCAGTTACTATGGTGTTCTGGTTTGCGAAGGCTATGAAACACGGTTGTAGTCCGCTACTATAGGAGAGAGTACGCACGTGACGTTTCTGAGCCGCGAACAGTAACCGGAAGTTACGTATCTTTCCGCTATTAGAGACAATTAGTTGGTTAAAAGATCTGGAAAACACCACATTTCTGGCATGCGAAATGTTTACTTCCACCTTTCAGCCGTGGCTTGATGGCGTCTCGTGCTAAAGCTCCCTATTGGGTGGGGGGAGGGGTGGGGAAGAGGGAAGAGGGGGAGGACAAAGCCAGCATTCTCATACGAAGAGCTCTGAAAGAAGTGAGCCACATAAAAGGCTAATTCGTCGTAGACTTCAACATTTATAGTAGTTCAAGTTCAGTGATAACATGCAGTGTTATCAACACAGAACCAACCAAGATGGGACAAGCAATTAATACAAGACAAAGCTTTGTCCATAATTACGTACTAAAATACAAAGATAGAGAGCTACTTGTTAAGTACAATATGCTACTGTATTAAACTTGAATAGTGCCAAATTACACCGAAGAGAAACGGCCAAAGGGGCCCAGCCAGCCACATAAGGACTTGGAAAAGAGATAGAGCAATTACACGGTCAGTGCTAGGTATTGTGAGTGTGTTTAGAAAGCGCTTTTTGACTTGAACGCTTCAATGAGATGCATTACGAGTCATCCAGGCAAGTGTAAGAAACATTCACATGTTGACGCTCAAAGTGTTCAATACTTTGAGCGTCAACAAATGGGAGAGCAGGTATATTCTCCGTGCTGCTAATTACGTTTATCGATACCAATGTTAAGGATAACTTCTTCAAACAACGGTTTTTCGAGATATTTTTCCTTGACACTGCTTTCATACCCTTTTGACTCGCACTTTCAAGGAAACGTGAACGGAACCATCTTGCTCGTAAACAAAACGAGTTCTTGGCGAGATAAACAAACACTCAAAGACAGAAAGCAATGAAATCCCCATCATGCCTATGAAGTGTCTAAGCACAATCACAATACGCGGAAATTTATCTGATTTCGCAGAACTAAGTTAGCTCTACCTCCTTTTCATAAGTCATCACGATGACTGCGCTTCACTCACTCTTGAGACTTGCGCTTCGCCTCCGACAAATATCCGCAAATGACTCGAACAAAATCGGAAACTCGCGAATTAATTACGCCTTATGATAGATAAGGTACCATCGCGTTGCTTAGCAACGATCGACGAAAAACTGTGTAAAGGCCAAGACTAGTGCTTGGGTCCCCGCCTGGTTCAGAATTACCAATCAAAGAAGACTGAGCCTACAACCCTACCTAATTTCTTTCTTGAGAAATAACAAAGATACAATATAATAAATGTTAATTTCAATACAATTATATTTGCGACAAGGCTGACCATATTTTTTTTCTGGAGATAACAAGTTGCTCTGGATCCTATTAAATTCCTCTCTTCTGTTATAATGAATTTCTAATCAATCAAAAGCTGAATCGTGTCATCATCGTTGAAACGGTCATCTGTTGAATGAGCCGTTTTCAATTGAGTGCCGTAGAACCGTCAGAATCGCAATAACTTTGGTAGATTCACCCACAAACGTCACAATCAAAAGGGCCAATCATAACGCAAACGGACACACAGCGAGAGCGAAGCGCGGGAAAAAAAGCTTGCGTTCAAGTCAGAAGTTTATTTTCGCTTCCGATTGGACAAAAATGTGTTTACCTGTGGTAAATACCGCGAATTGACTTTCGACACTAAATTGAAACCGCTCAATGCGTTCAGTTATTTTCTTATACAAGGCCACCAACTGCTCTTGACTACTAATTCGCCTAAGCAATCAATGTTTTACAAAAACGTACTACACAAGCAGAAGAATCTGCCCTTCCTTTTTTAAACAATGTAACAAAATACAAAAGCTTAAAGCAGAGGAAAAGTTCTGCGTTAAACGACTGGAAACCGCTTGGACTGATAGTAAACGTGCACATACACTTGTAGAAAACTGCATTACAAACGATGCAGAACCAGGGCTTTTCGGAGACATTCACAAATAATTGAATTATTAATCTTATTTATCTTTCTCCGTCCCGCCATTTTACCAACAGCAAGACAACTATCCGCTTAAAGATATCTTTCCTTTCATTGACTGTCTCGCGGTATTCTTCAACTCATGTAAGACAAGTCTACATGACAACACGAAAACACGAACCGTAGCAAGACCAGCGGCAAACCGTTGAATTCCTGCCACCCCACCCTCTGCGCACGATTCTCTGCTCTGGGCTTTTTTTACTTTATTGTATAGGCACAGATCCGACCAGGAAAGAGAGGTTGTTGCCTTGCCACCTTGCCACCTTAGTGTTCTGTCCCGATAATACTCTAAGCGTCTTTATTTCCATTTCGCGTCCATGTATCAGGACCCAGAGTTCTGGTCAAGTGGGAGGCCGAGATAACTTGCTTATAACACGGATTAATGCACCGTTCTCGTCCTTAAGCCTCTGATTGTCCGCTTTCAAGTCGGATAATTGCTGTAAGATTAACAAAAGAACGAAGAATCAGACCCAGCTTAACGTTTCATCGGTATATCGAAACGACTGACATGTAATGATCGACTGTAACTCGGTGATGCTCGGTGATGCTCGGAACAAAACCGTAATGTTCTCCCAATGAGCTACAAGAGCGAAACTTGACGCAAAGGGTCAGTTTTCCTGAGTATCCCCGACAGTCCAGCGAAAAGTACAAAACTTTAATTAATTATTTGAGGGGCTAAAACTCCAAATCCCCTAAAGAATAACTTAATTAGTACAGACATATGGCAACCCTGCCTCAGTAAGATCACACAGTAACAGCCTCGATCTTTCCCCTCTCCTATTAAATTCTTCCAAAATTTCCCCTGGAATAAAAAGGAGAATTGTACACAACGACACCAACCTCCTACCCACTGCGTTTGTGCTGCAGGAAGTTTGTACTTAACTTCCATTCTATAATACACGTCACTTCTTAAAAGGACGGTGCCTACTATTGTTATTGCGCATACGTTCTGCGCATCTCAAGAAACTCGGATTTCCTATCGGTGATGCTTACTAATACAGACATATTTTTGCGCGGTTTAAAATTATGCAGAAAAAGTAGATCCTAGTAAGTGCTAATGGTATCCAAAAAGAAAATTGGGGACAACCATGCATTTTTCTGAGATAATTATGCTTCAATTTGAGAAAGAACGCCACACATGACTTTGTATTTTAAAGGTTTTTACAAATATCGTTCATGAATTATCTTTGAAAAATGCGTGGTTAGTTTAACCCCAATTTTGTCTTTGGATTTCAGTAACACTTGTTAAGACCTACATTTCCCGCATAATCATAAACCTGGGCAAAAATACCTTTGAATTAGTAGGCACCGTCCTTAAAGTGCCCCTGTGATCAAAAAAACCACTTCCTTTTTTCCTTCAGATTTTGAAAGTGTGTTTGCTTAACACCTGACTGGCAAAATTTTGAGCTTTGATTTTTATCCAAAGGCCGTTTACTTTGAGTGTAAGTTTTGGATTTCACGGTCCGCCATTACTCACGTTCAAAACTGACCGATTGGACCTCAGACGGTTGGATCCTGGGAAAAGTGACGTCAGAGGCTCACTAGCTTAAAATTTCAGCGTGTGAACGCAGCTTATTATATATGCAAAGCGTGAGTTTAAAAGTCTGAAAGCCCAAAACCCCCGTGCTGCATATTAATTCTGCGGCGTACACATGTATTGCATTCTTAAACTAGTGAGCCTTTGACGTCATTTTCTCCTCGATCCAGCTCTCTCAAGAACATAATGTTAGTAATGGCGGACCATTAAATAGGAAAATAACAGTTAAAATAAAGAGGCTTTTTGAAAACAAGGCTTAAAACGTGGGTCACTTAGTGTTTTGTTAACATAGTTTTGAAATCCAAAGAAAAATATGAATTGATTTTTTGGTCACAGGGGCACTTTAAAAGCAGGGTTCTAGTTCAAAGCCGCCTGCTGTAACCTCGATCAAATGAGATTGCCATATGTAAAAGACTTGGGGCGAATAATGCACCGAGCTCACACACCTTTAGATCTTCCTCAACGTTAGCGTACTTTCTTTCAAGCTCTTCCTTCGCCTGCAATTGAAAACGGGAATTAGATGGCGATGCAAAGTTACCAATAGATATCCTCCTTCGTCGCATGAACTTACCAGAAACTACTGACTCGCGTTCACTTACTTGCAAAGCTTTTTCTAATTTAATCTTGTACTCTTGAACTTCAAGCTGTGTTTCTTGTAGCCTTTCTTTCAACTTTTGGGGATCCGTTTCGGCGATGGCATTTGCCTGTTGGAAACCAAAAAAACTCGTTCAGTGCAGTGTTCCTAGTCTTTAAAGGGGCTATTATCACGCAAAATGACGTAATTTCATGACAACCAAAATGCCCAAGAAGTAGAATGAAACATTGCAATCATTACCTAAAACTGCTGAACAACATAAAAGAAATAGAGAAAAATAAATGGGCAGCATGGTTGGACACAAATGGAAATGCAAAAAAAAAAATGTCGGCCCGACGTTTTACAAGTTTACAGACCGAATGCACAAATGGCGGCCAAAAAAGTATTATTTTGTTTATGTGCTAAGTAAACTCACTAGCCTCGTTTGCATTGACAAAATACAAAAGAAAATGTCAATTGGGAGCGAGGCTACTGAGTATAATTAGCACATAAACAAAAGAATGCATTTTTGGCCGCCATTTATGCATTCGGTCAATAGCAAATCGCCTGGATAAAGTTCGTTTTTGCTCGGAATCATGTTGTTTGTGATGTAACGACAATTTCATCAGTAAAGGAATTCCACGTTACCATTTTCGAGTTTCTAACTCGTGATTAACTAAAGATTTCCACGAAACACCCTAAAATAACGTGACGTAGCCCTTTTAACGGCTACAATAAGACTGACCACCTTAACCTTTCACGAATGAAGAAATAGCAGTACCTTGGATGTACCAAAAGGTCCTTTAGCATCCGTCCTTCAAACACAAAAATAGAAAAAACAATTTTTTTTGTCCATCGACATATAACACCTGTTTCCACACTACACCGAATACAAATATATATAATAAGAACAACGATAGTTGTGCAAAGGAGCAAGGTGTTTTAAGTGCCTATAAGGTAAAACGAAAAAATGCTTATTTTAAAGGCCTTTTAAAATGAGGAAGAAAGGATTTTGCATTTTAGAATATTTTATTTGGTTTTGGACATGCGATGACTTGACAAGTGGTTTCACTAGAATACAAATCACAGAATCAAGAAATGATTAATCTCAGAAAAACTTAAGAAAGAGCTTCGAGAACGGTGTAGGATGGCAAAATTTTATTATATAGCCATGGCAACATTTCCGGCCTTCTGTTCCTCTCTGTCCTTTATCAAATGGAGCGTTTTCACATGACGTCACGGCGGCCATGTTGGTGTTCCAAAACAAAGGAATGGCGGCCATGATGGTGTACCAAACTAATCCTCCGGGAATTGAACTCTATTTTTATGCAAATACTTTCTTATGTTTCAGTAATCCAATATGGCTGCTGGTCACGTGAGTGAAAACGCTCTATATCCCAATTTAGTATAATACTAAAACAGTGGATAGCATTGAAGGCGCGCTCTGATTGGCTACTCAAACTCCTAATATCCTTTGCTATTCGTCTCCGAGCGACTAACGCGGGGTTCACGTCCGAAAATCAGTCTTGTTAATCATTGCAGGACTAAACGAGTTGAAATTACCTTTTTGTGCTATATTATCTCACTGATTCAGTATAAACTAAAACAACTATTGGCCTTAGTGTCGGTGGCTAATGGTGGATAATTACCTTGCAGCGACCACTTGCCACCTCCACTGTCCACTTTAACTTAATTCTCTCATAGGGAAATTAATGATTTAAGGTTAGCAAGGAAAACGGTTGGTCCTACAGAAACTAGACCTGAAAACAAAAATGTTACCTACTCAACAGCTCAGCACATTTCAGTAGAGCAATTTCATGTCTTGCAAAATGTACTTTACTCCAATATTGCCCCAGTTATCAGTTCTTATGTTCATGATTTGCCTTCTCTTGAAACTACTGTTTCACACAAAAACTTAAATATATTTTTAACTTAAGATGACAGGCCACTTTAAGACAAACCTGCTGGCTCTTATTCTGTCCGTGATGCTCTGAAACAGAAGGAAGCCAGAAAAAATGATTCAACAGCCACTCGCCTAAACTACAACAAACACCTCCCCTCTGGTGAACCCTGCTTCTAAGCTCTCCCAGGCTGGAATCCCATTTCTTCATATTTTTACAGGCCTTTTGTCCTCAACCTCTACCTAAGCCCCAGCAAGCATGCAAAGACTTTGAAGAACAGGTCTGAGGCATTCACAAAAAAACTGGAGGAAGAATATCTACTTCAAATCCGATCTCTTCTCTCGGGCATGGCTCTGCACCCAACCAGTATAACGCCTTTGAATACTTGATCTCCCTCCTTAAATGTTGAGACCGTTTCCCGGTCCCGGATAAAATCTCGGTCTTCCCACAAATCTGAAGTGGTAAAATTACTATTGCAATCAGCACACTCAGTTACCTTCGCATCCTCTGCTCTCGTTTCCTGGGACCTTCTCCTGCTAGCACCTGGAGCTTTCTCGTCAGTGTCGTTCCTCTTAACATCTTCGGTTTCATCTTCGTCGCTCTGAAAAACGGACGGGAGTTTATGAGTACCTCCTGAGTACAAAGTGCAAACAATTATTCCACCGTTAACCTATGGAGCGGTGGAAGGACTGCTAGCTAAGGCTTACAAACGACACGACTCGTTAAGCAAGCGACAAATTGACAAGGTAGCGGGCTACATCCTGCATTTTCCCTTCAAATAACAGGGAGACCTCAGCAGGTCAGATGAGAGCTTTCTCAAGAGATACGATACTCACCCCTGCGCGGCGTTTCTCCCTTAGTCTCCTTCGACGCGCGGCGGCGCGTGCTGCAGCTGACAGAGATGAATCATCCTCTTCTTTCTCTTCTTTGTCTTTTTCCTTCTCTTTCTCTTTCTCCCTCTCCCTCTCGGTTAGCCTTGATCGACGATAGCTGGGCATTTCACTTTCCCGTTCTTTTTCTCTTTGTTTCTCCCTTTCCCTTTCCCGCTCTTGCTCTTTTTCCTTCTCCTTTTCTCGTTCCCTTTCTCTTTCCTTCTCTCGCTCTTGAAGCCGCCTCTTCCAAGCAGGTAACTCGACTTCCTCGTTGTTCTTTCCAGTTGGCTGCTTGCTACGACCGTCTGGCTCGTTCTTTTCGTCTCCTGTACCGCTTATCTTGTTTCGGCGGCTTAGAAACGAGTCGGTAGTGGAGTAAGGTCGAGTACTTGTTTTTGTTTCGTCTCTCGACCCTCGCACGGAAGTTTCCTGAAACAAAAGCATTTGATGAACAAGCCACCCAGAATATGCCACACAAAGGAAATTCGGTTTTCGCATCATGTGACAACAAATACAATAATAATGGAGAACAGAAGTCCATTGTGGACCTCTTTGGAAAAGTACGAACAGCTCCTAAAATAGAACTGAAATGAATTGAATGAGTTCTTTGATCAAAATGCATGGGACGGGCTATGTAATTTTCGGGAGACAGAGAATCATAGCAGTCATGAGATTAAAACCAAGTGTTTGGGTGTACTTAATTAAAACAGATCTCGGCTCCAGAGGGGTTTATACCACCTTCTTCAAACTCATTCCATAGCCCTGCATGATCCGGCGCGCGCGCACTGCTGCAGGGCAGCTTCACATGAAACGAAAGGCCCAAAACAGAAACTCTTTTAAAGTAGCAAAAAGCTGCTGGAAACAAGACAGGCTTCATTTTTGCAACAATGCACAAATACAAAATCCCAAACAAGAACATATGAACCTTTTAATGAGCCTACAAACCACTACCATAAACTTGTCCGACCTTAATTAAAATACAAAATACCCGGAAAAAAAAGGCCCCGGATATTCTGGGGCTACCGACAAACGGACGCCTGGAGCCCAAGTTAGTTTGAAGCTGTCAGGATATTTTTCCTTTGAGGGAGGAGGAAAGTGACACGTGATATCCCAAAACGCGAGCGAAGGTCACATTCACACTTACTTTGTAAAGAAAATTAAAGTAACGGAGTCAACCTACCAGACCGTGCGCAATTACAAATGGTTTTATTTATTGGAAATACATCCACTCCACTGACATTTAATTGAGCAAGCGACGGAAACATGTAAACAAAAGGGTCTTTAAGGAAAAAAAAGCAAGACTGCGTCAAAATAGCTCAGCCCGATAAGCCATGACCCTGGCATGAAAAGCGCTCAATGTTGCATCTTGGTCTGTTCCTATTTCTGTCTGTCTATATTGCTAAATTCACAAATCAGAAAGATGAAACCCTCAAACGGCACGAAAGAGTGCGTTCTTAATCTTGAGATCAACTTGTACCAACGTTAACGAGCTGTACCGTAAAACAGATGCAAATAAAACCAAGAAGTGAATTTACATTCCCAACGCGACTTGACATATTTACCAAACAAGCTCAAATTTTCTAAAACCCCCGCAGCAAATTCATGTCTGATGGGCAAAACAGCGCGAGAAACGCAAATAGACGCTGTAAGAAGACATAAGAATAAATGCGTGCACCAGCCCTTTAGTAGCCATAAAATAAAAACGCAGATGTACCACGAATTTTCTGCAGGCTGATGACAGACGACTACCGCAAAAACTGGGTGTGAATAACCCTGTTGAATTTTTAAAACATACATACTAATTATCCACTTAAATGGACAACATCATTTGCGACTATCGCATAGATTATCTACATTCAAATTTGAGGAAGAACATCAAAACTAAGATGCGATTCTTAAAAATGCCAGCTTGCAGAAAGCAGATGAATAACAACTCTGAATAGATCCCTTCCTTGGTGAACCTTTTCGTGTTTATTTGTTCTGCCGAGAGATACGCTTCACTGACAACATTACCTCGTAATTCAAATAAAATTCAAACCTTTCCCTACAAGACATTTCGTGAACAAAATCCCAGAGATGAAATCAGTAATGCAGCGGGTTAAAAATGAACCGCTACTTTTGCAAGCCCAAACATGTTGAAGAGCATCTTATAAAACTCCGTAGACATGGCCGAAAGTTACCAGAGCTAAAAGACTGTTCGACAACAGAAGCCGAGTGATTGTCTTCTACGCCATTTGACCGGCGATTCTTTTAACAGTAGCTGGCACGAGATATGCGACAAACCAAGGCAGACTGTTCGATAAAAAAATATCAGAATAAGTTACTGAATTCGGCACCGTGTTAACGAAGAAGTACAAATGCAAGCGACTTTTTAAGCCCGTTTAACGCAATAGCGAATATTTTGCCGGTTGATTGCCCCAGTAAACCCTCGTACAATACATTTTCTTCATAATCCTAAGAAATTATTGCTACTTCATGTTTAAATCTCTCCGAAAAATGTTACCTGTATTCTCCCGGTTGAGCTTCCATAATTTGATGGATCGTAACGGCGCATGAGATACGACATCACGGGGTCAAAGAATGAACACTGCCACAAAGACCTTCCTCCAAAACAGAGAAGCAATGGGTCTCCACGGAACACTACGGTTAATGACAGCCAGCGATTCTTAAGACGAATTTTGGGTCGCCTTTTCGTTTTTATTTGGTGCCACTTGAGCAAACAAGTTGCGTTGTACATTAATTATGCATAGGGAGCTACTTACGTAAAAAGGACAAAATAGACAAACCTCCCTCGCCACCCTAACAACTTTTTTTTGAATTAAAACTCGAATCGAAGTGTCAACGGAATTAAATAGAAATCTCTCAAGATACACTCTACATACCTGCATAAATGTTCAAAATTAGAAACTGATATTTCAGTTGTTGTTGTTGTTGATGATGTTATTTCAGATAATCCTCTTCGTTTGAGTGGACACTGGATCTCTACAATTGGCAATACATGTATGTGCGGTCGGGTAACACATGGGCAATATCACGACTGACGAGTGACAAACCCTCTCCCTATTTTTTTCCGTTTTACAACTTGACCAAATTTATATCAACCTGAACGTGTACTTATGTGGCCAGATTTTGAATAATTCTCTGAAGCCAATACTAGTTGCCACTTCAAATTTTCAAAGCCCCCTGTCGTTTGGAAATTGTCGTGAAAGGCGATGACAGAGGTCGGGGGTGGCCGCGAAATGCGCGCAGCAAGTTATTTGAATTCACGTCTAGCGATGATACGCCTTGAGAAACCAAGCAAATTATTACAAATATGATATGGCCCCCGTACGCATGATTGAAATAAGAACATCAACAACAACGCACCAAACGCTAGGACCCAACAGTACACCCTTACCTTCCGTTCGTCATCTCCACCGGCCCTCCTGTGAGTAACATCGTTGCTTTTCTTAATCTCCTCCTCGTCTTCAGGTCTCTTAGCTCTTGTTCCCCTGAATGGAGTGTCCTCGCTCGGTGTAGAGATCGTCCTCCCTTTTATGCTTGTGGTAGTGGTGCTCGTCGTGTTAGAAGTTGTCGATGCGGTTGTACGTGTTGGGTAGCTCCCAAACCGCGACTTTGGTTCTTCCTTACTCTCTTCTCTACCAGTTAACCTAGAAAATCTTGAAGGTTCAGTTTTTGAAACGGGTGAAGAAGGACTACTGGCCTTTTTATCATTGTCTATAAATGGGGACTTGAGAAGCCTTGATGAACCCCCCACCCCTGAATTTGACGTACTAAATGGTGCACTCTGCGCACGAGTTGTCGAAATCGTTCTCAAAGAAGTTGTCGAGCTTGTTCGAGACTCCGGTTTGACGGGCGGTTCCTCTTCCTCCTCGTCCTCGTCCTCGTCCTCTTCGGAGGACGCTTCTGTTTCGCTACCACTTTCCTCCTCTGATTCAGATTCATCTTCGGGTTCTTTGAGCGAATTTACCGTAGGTTTTGATGGTACAGAATTTACCGTGACTTTAGCCCTAGGAGCGACAGAGTTTACTGTCGGCTTAGTTGTTTCTTCCTCCTCTTCTTCCTCCGAGTCTTCTTCGCTATCCTCTTCAGAACTCCCTTCGATGTCTGATTCCGTTCCGCTGTCGTCTTTGCTGAAACCGTCCCGTTTCTCCTGCTCGTTTTCTTTGTCCTCTTTGGGGGATTCGGAGAAACCAGGTGGCTTAGACAGCTTGTTCTTCGGGGATATCTGTTCCCTGCTCGCCTCCATCTGAGCTCTCTCCTGGTTGATGTCCCTGAGAAAAAGGTTTTGGTCCTTTATTCTTGTTATGGAGCTCCTACGAAATAAAGAAGCCACGCAGAAATTGCAGTGAATAGCAGTTTTGCAGGACTGGCACAAGCACCGAGAATTCAACTGTTTGATTCATCCAGTTGGTGAGTAACCCCTGCAGACCGCACACCGACCTACCAAGAGGACTAGGTTGGACTGTGTTGTCAAGCCAAAGCAAGTCCTTGTATTTGTTCTGGCCAGGAGCCAGGTAAGCCCGTATGCAGTCTACAAAAGTACACAATAGTTGAGCTCAGATGGAGAATCTGATAACGCTTTGAATCTCCAAATTGCCATACTACTGAAACGATTGGTTTTGTTTCGGATGGCCAAATTAATGTGCCAAGTTACACGACGATTACTCTCTCGTTTTCGTTTTAGTTGAGTGCCAGTCCGCAAGGAAAGACAGAGAAGAAACAACGAGAAAACCAAGAAGCTTCATCTCACAACCAGAAAGAGACAAGTACAGCATCGAAGAGACAAGATAAGGGAAAGCCCTTTGAACAAGGAATTTTTTTTTTTACAAAGCATTAAACTGTTAGTAGGGACGGTTAGAATTAATTTTACATACAGAAGTCCCGGGTTGTTAGCAGGGGTTTGACTACGCAGCATTCTAGCTCGAGAGGTCTCAGAAAGACTGAAAAAAAAACAAGGAGAAAGTAGTTAGATTAAAAACTATCATACTCGCACAACAGAAAAGGGTTAATTGAAGTTACTGGCCGGGTTAACTTTGATCTGAAAACGAGAGTTTTCGTGAACTGACACACAGAGGGTAGCGAGGCACAGAGGATAGAGCTCCAAACGAGACCTCTCACATAAATGGCGGCCGATTGCATACCTTTCTTGACTGCCACTATGAAAGAGGTCTGAGAATATAGTCTTGTATGTTTGTTAGTTAATACATGTAAGTATTGATACAGTGCTTTATTTATAATATTATAGTTTACTGCAAAACTCAGAAAACAATGAGCACTCAATTACTCATGGAATGTGTGTTGCGAACTACATGGAAAGTAATAAATTACTACTGAGTTTTCACGTTTTGCTCGGGTGTAAAGTAAAGAGAAACGGAGTTTGAGGATGCTTAGAAAACTGACTTCTTCCCGTTTGCCTCGTGCCATAAGTAGCTTTTGATGATGCACTATCAAAGAACAAATTAAAGGAAACACATCCGAATAAGTCAATGGAGAACCCGTTCGCAGGATAAGCTGTCAACTTTGCTGTGATAACCACCACAAATTCAACAGTCACGATATTTTGCAGGCGTTGTCGGTTGTTTTTTTCTTTTTTTTTTCTTTTAATTTTCTTAAATGACTAGCGTACAGTCAATATGTGTTTCTGCCCTTTTCCATTTAATAATTCACTCCTTTACTGAGTTGTTTGAAGCAAGGTTTGGGTTTTTATGGGTCAAAAGCTATCAAAAAACTTTTAGTCCTTCTGGACAAGACTGATACCTGGACTGGTGACCACCTGGAAATACCATGCTGCACGCTTCGGAGAACAGTGGCCATCAACTGACTTGACCTCGTTTACCCTTAAATTCAATGTTCTGGCCTGCTAGCCACCAGTAATTAAAACAATCAAACGAAATCAAATGCCATAAGAACTGATTGACCTCATTCCACTTTCTTTGTAAAAAATATTTAGTGATGAGTGTTAAGGTAGACTGGCAGTAACTTAAGAAGCAAAGCTGATGAGAAGCTGAGAAGCCTACATTTTTTTTCTGTACAACTGTAAACTTGGTTGAAAGAGAAGCCTACTTTTAAGGCGAAGTCAAATGGAAGGTAAAAGAGGCAGCAGACAGACCACAAACTGTTTGTTAGTCAGGGTACTGTGATTTTACTTCTTAACATTTCTCCAAACAACTCCGTCCAGGATCTTATAGAATGGGTTGGGAAACGCTCATGTAACGTTCCAACCTTGTTGGGTTGGAAAAGGAACTTACCGTCTCTTTAAAGGGGCTGGTCCCAACTCCATATTGCTTTTAATAACAGGTGTTGTTGACTGTGGAAGAAATACATTGGCAAATCAAAATAAATGTTAAGGCACAATACAACAAAGTCATCTCCAAGCTAACCCAGATGCAATATAAAATGCACACATTCCTAGAAACCAGTGGTAATGGTAATGAATTTATATAGCGCATTTTCTATTGAAATATTCAAATGCGCTTTACAAGCAAGGGATCTATGGGTGAGATCGGACATCAGCATATAAAGGCGCCGCTGGCAGCCGCTATCAGTCCATTAGCAATCTCACCCAGCACATGAATGAATGAAATGAGCCCTGACCACAACACGGGATCTCAATGCCCTACTCTTTACGAATAGTGTGTGGGTTCTTTTACGTCCTACTGGGTTGTGAACATTGAAGAGTTGTGAGACAGAGCCTACGGTTTATAGTCCTTATCCGTGAAGACTTGAAAGTCTTAACCATTTGCAGATGTAATAACAAAGGCAGCACTTTCCCCTCACTTATTTCAAGACCCCGAGTGTTGGTCCGGCCAGAGTCGAACTCACGACCTCCCGCATGACAGCCGATGCTCAACCAACTGAGTTACCGGTGCGCGGTAACCAATCAGGAAAAGAGAAAACAAAATTATAAAAAATAAAACTACATTAGTATAGCCCTCAACTATTCCTTCTGCAATGCATTACCTCCTACAAGGAGTGACACTTGACACATGTAAATTTTACTCTGTCTAACGCCAGAGGATTTTAACTAGTCAATAGGGGCTGCTTCAGGAGGTCAATGAGTTAACAATATTTTTTTTTTAATTCAGTTCTTCCCAACCACATGCAACACAGTTTGAAATTCAAACAAAATCAGAAGCCAATTACAGTAGCTGAATTTCCTTAGGTCTGGCAACTACTGCTTATGGAGTTCATAATTATCATAATTATGTTGGCTTCCTTTGACTATTAAAATCATAAATGTGTTATGTGTTTTGGACTATCAGTTTGCTCTTTCGTGCAATCTTTGTGAATGAGACTTACAGCATTGATCTTTGGTTTATCATTTTGCCTCTTCTTAAGTTCTTCAAGCATTTTTACCATGTCTGGTTCTGCAAGGTCAATAGGTGTTGAACCCTGCAGAGACAAAAAATAACCTATTATTAAGCAAAATAATTACAAAATGTAAAAAAAAATCAAGTTGTGAGCTGTACAGTGCGTAAAGGTTGTAGAACTGTCTTGAAGTTGTTGTTCTGAGGTAAGGTCTGACAATCACTAATTCTGTGTTAACTATGGCTAAAACAAATCTGTTGCCAAGTTAAAGGGAAAGTACACCCAAGAAAAAGTTTTCTGAATCGAAAGTTCTTTACCTGTATTGTCATGTACTTGACCACTCATTTGAGCTTAATGTGTTTAAATAGCCAACAATAATGCTTCAAAAATGGGCAATTCTAAATTGAAATCCACCATCTTTGTTTTTGTGAATGCAAACGAGGCTATGACGTAGCAATAGTCAAGGATTTCTCCGGATGACTAGATTGTACTTGATCTAAACAAGGAAAACACAGGCGAGGAGAGTGATACTTTGTAGACCTTGAAATCTTAATCTAGTGGGTAAATTGTGTTAATATTGGCTCCACCATCAGAACAGATATATGTGAGTTATATGCAGGTTTACGAAGTGAAGAGAGCTTGCAATGCTATCCCGTGCTCATTGCAGCAAACTAAACGCCTAGAAAATCAAGTTAAATCTGTCTTATTCTACCGTGGCTTTCTACAAGATCCCTGTTACAACTTTACAACAAACGATAGATTTATATATTTCCATCGGAATGGTAAGAGTAAATCGTTTCAGTAGTGTCTATAAAAGCTAACAAAATTTCACTACACTATATTTCATGATCAAGTTGTTTATTTTACTGCCTGGAAAAGCACATAACAGTGAAAATCGTCAATATATTGCTTGATTCAGTTTTCTCGGTCCAATGTAATGATATTTTGGACTGGCTGACTGAGATTTCACAGGGTTCGCACACTTTTTCAGACCAAAAAATTCAAGGACTTTTCAAGGACTTTCAAGGGCCAAATTTTGAAATTTCAAGGACCTCCTTTTACTTAGGTAGATGAATTTACCCATAGAAATGGTCTGACAGTACAATTCTTCTTCATTTTCCATAACGTACATGCATGAAATAATGCAAAGGCACTGGTAACCATTTTCGACCCCACAGCTCGTCGCATTTGTATGACATGACTTGAGTGGCTGATTATTTTCACTGAAGTTTTCAAAGATTCAAAATGCGGGTCAGAAAAAAATTCAAGGACTTTCAAGGACCAGGAATGAAGAGCACAGATTTTCAAGGCCTTGAAAATGCACTCTCAAAATTTAAGGGTTTTCAAGACGCGTACGAACCCTGATTTCAGTATGAAGCGAATGTTACCAAGACCAACATTCATAAACCTGAAGATCCTGATTGAAGTCCTCCTTAGCAAAATGAAAGACCTGAACAGACAATAATAGCAGTCAGGTTTTCAGGTTTGAGGAATCCATCCATGTTTTATTTTTGCAGGCAAACTCTCTTAAATTTTCATTTTCCAGTGGAATCTTCTGTTTCTTATTCAAAAGACACGTGTCTAGTTTCATCCCCCTCGAAAGCGTAAAACACCAACAGCGGTAATTGTTGCTGTGAAAAACGCCTTGCTATGTGTATTGAGCAACATCCGAAAGTTTCATTGGTGAAAACAAATTATACATCTGCTGAAGCATCAAAGACGGCTGTCGCAGAAGAAAGAAAGTGAAAAAGAAAAGGTACGCTTGTCGAATATTTCTATGTCGCATGTTCAAGGTCTTTGTCTTGTTTACATTTGCTCTGGCTGATTTTTGCCGCCTAGTTTGATTGACCAAAGAATCTACAACTATAAGTGACTTGAGTTTCTGTCGCACTTATGGCCTACTTGGCCTACTAGCTATTGCACCACAATACCATTTTACCATAGTTCATCTTACATTTGAATTTCTTGGAGCAGAAAGGTCAGACAAAATGAGAAAGTGATTCGGGAAACCAAGAACGTGGTAAGGTCAAACATGTTTGTTGACTATTGCTACGTCATAACGTTTGTTGACTATTGCTACGTCATAACACGTCATATCCAAGATGGCGCTTTCCAAGTCACAAAAGAGGCAACTTCAAAGCGTTCTTGTCACATTTTTACAGGGAAATGGAAACTGGACAAAATGGCAATTATTATTTTCGAATTCCTGGGGAAAAGTTTTAGTAATTTAGAGAAACTTTTTCTAGACCATAATTCCCATTAACCTCTCTGGTGATACCCATAAAACATTTCAAAGAACCAGAATAACTTAAATTGCCATTAAGAGCTAAGATCACCATTTATTCCTTGCACTAAAATTGGCTCCATGCTCTGCAAGTACTTCGCAGGCTTCATTCTGCCCCCAGTGAACTGCTGCATGTAATGGTGTCCAACCATCTACATCTTTTGCATGATATCAACTCCAAGTTGAAGCACAAGACTGGAAAAAGAAGTACAGGTATACCAAAGTTCAACTTTTTAACAATGGTGTACATAATGGTGTCAAAAACATTGGTTTGATAAAGTGAGAGTTCCATCTTTTTACAGTAAGGACACTTGAACCGTGAACACTTGACGTTATTTTTCTTCGACGACTATGAAATAAAGGCTCTTCTTATTATGTATAGTGTTACATGTATATCATTTTGTAAGTGTAAAACATTAAAGTACTCTTGTCAAAAGGACAAGCCCACATTCTATAGTCACTAAAAAAAGTACAAACCAAATATCCAAGTGTTCGTGGTTCAAGAAAGAGTGTTCCTCACTGTAAACAAACTTTGATGCAACTTGACTCACAGCGACAACTTTTGTCTTTTTCAAATTGCTTATAAACAAATGTGAAGGGGGAAATTGGAAACAGAAGTGTAATAGCACCAGAATTTTAACGTAGATTGTTACTTTAAGGAGACGAACCTATTACTGTTTCTTTTGTTAGATATGTAAGGGAATTATTTGTCACACCCATATAATGCACAAAGTTGGCCACTAAATGCTGAATGTGACGAATTATGAGCTTAGAGTTTTGGCATCACACCATTTTACCACGTTCAATTGTACTCTCGGGTTCCTGTTTTTTGTACGGAGTAAAATTGGCTTTTCCACCAACCAGTTCAACTGAATTGTTATCAAACATCTAGTCCTGTTGTTTATTTTTCTTTTTTTAAACAAACAAAGCAGATTGGCTTACATGTACATGTAGCTGCACCTTATTACTTGTAACATAACCTTTTGAGGCTGCAACATGTAATGCAGGTTGCACCTAAAGAGTGATGGATAAAAGTCATTTTAATCCCAAAGAAACAATTCACCATGGAACTAACAGCTTTGGTACAAGTAACACTTTGCCAAATAATACATGTATAAAGGGAGTATTGTCTAAAAGAACAGTTCTGATCCAGCATCAGCCCTCTTTTAACTGTGGATACAAGTTAACGTAACACCAAACTGAATTTCCGCAGGTGGTTGGTGTGCAGCTGGTAAAATCTTTGGCGTCTCTGCTTAAACAGAAATTTACTCATATCTGTCTGTTCACCGCAGATTAGCATTTTAAAAATTACCCTCTTCCATATGGTCACTTGTTTACCAATCGTACGCCAGCTACCCGTGCTGACAGGACACGCAGGCCACGACGTCATGCACATTTCTGACACTGGCACATTTAATTCTCAATGCTCCTATTCTTGATGTTTTTACATTCATGTGTTGGCCTTGCTGGCTATCCATATGATCAATTGTTAAACTGTGCCTAGCCTTCGTACCTGATGAGTTCCCGAGAAGTGTTTTTAACATAACTCATACTACAATTATAGATTACGATATAACTGCATACGTACAATTATATTTACAGATTTTAGCAAGCCGCATAAAAGCCAAAAGCTCCCAGGTTATTTATTGCTGGCGAGCCTTAGCAAGGCAAGGCATTTACTATTCTTGACATTAGCCAAAAAAATCAAAATTTGACAATGTAAGACGGAAGCATGCACGGCAGTCGATTGTGGGGGTCACGTCTATTATCCGAGGAGTATCGATACCCGAAAAGACGTTCACGTACACGGTCCTGGACGTGCGAAATTCTTATAGTGAACAGCCTTCGAGTCAAGTATACTTTTCTAGTGAGGTCGTCCCGCATTGATCATCATTCAAACAGTATGTGTTCAGTCTTTGTACCAGGCGAAGTCAAATTGTTTCTGTCAAAGTCTTCAACTGTTGAGCGAAAGAGAAAAAACAATCAGTTCCAGAGCTCGACCACGAGCACGTCAGTTCTTATTTCCTCAAGAGCCACACACGACGAGTGAATTATTATT
>NC_090874.1:57074264-57099264 GCF_036669935.1 Montipora foliosa
GCAAAGTTACCAATAGATATCCTCCTTCGCCGCCATGACCTTACCAGAAACTACAGAGACATCGCGTTCAACTTATTCAATTGCAAAGCTTTTTCTAATTTAATCTTGTACTCTTGAACTTCAAGCTGTGTTCTTGAGTAGCCGTTTTAATCTTTCAACCTGTTTTGGGATCCGTTTCGGCGATGGCATTTGCCTGTTGGAAACCAAAAAAACTCGTTCAGGGTGCAGTGTTCCTAGTCTTTAAAAGGGGCTATTAATCACGCCAAATGACGTAGTTTCAATTGACAACCAAAAGTGCCCAAGAAGTAGAATGAAACATTGCAATCATTAACCTAAAACTGTTTGAACCAACATAAAACACATACAGAAAAAGGAAATGGGCAGCATGGTTGGACACAAATGGAAATGCAAACAAAAAATGTCGGCCCGACGTTTTACAAGTTTACAGACCGAATGCACAAATGGCGGCCAAAAAAGTATTATTTTGTTTATGTGC
This sequence comes from Montipora foliosa, assembly GCF_036669935.1. Classification (NCBI taxonomy): domain Eukaryota; kingdom Metazoa; phylum Cnidaria; class Anthozoa; order Scleractinia; family Acroporidae; genus Montipora; species Montipora foliosa. Next base: position 57,074,761 of record NC_090874.1, read on the forward strand.
TAAGTAAACTCACTAGCCTCGTTTCCTTGACAAAATACAAAAGAAAATGTTAATTGGGAGCGAGGCTACTGAGTATAATTAGCACATAAACAAAAGAATGCCTTTTTGGCCATTTATGCATTCGGTCAATAGCAAATCGCCTGGATAAAGTTCGTTTTTGCTCGGAATCATCTTGTTTGTGATGTAACGACAATTTCATCAGTAAAGAATCCATGTTACCATTTTCGAGTTTTCAACTCGTGATTAACTAAAGATTTGCCCGGAACACCCTAAATAATGTGACGTAGCCCTTTTAACGGCTACAATAAGACTGGCCACCTTAACCTTTCACGAATGAAGAAATAGCAGTACCTTGGATGTACCAAAAGGTCCTTTAGCATCCGTCCTTCAAACACAAAAATAGAAAAAACAATTTTTTTTGTCAATCGACATATAACACCTGTTTCCACACTACCCCGAATACAATATATATAATAAGAACAACGATAGTTGTGCAAAGGAGTAAGGTGTTTTAAGTGCCTATAAGGTAAAAAGGATTTTGCATTTTAGAAGATTTTATTTGGTTTAGGATATGTGATGACTTTGACAAGTGGTTTCACTAAATAACAAAAAATCACAGAATCAAAAAATGATTAATCTCTGAAAAACTTAAGAAAGAGCTTCGAGAACGGTGTAGGATGGCAAAATTTATTATATAGCCATGGCAACATTTCCGGGCTTCTGTTCCTCTCTGTCCGTTATCAAATAGAGCGTGTTCACATGACGTCACGGTGGCCATGTTGGTGTTCCAAAACAAGGAATGGCAGCCATGATGGTGTACCAAACTAATCCTCCGGGAATTGAACTCTATCTTTATGCAAATACCTTCTTTGTTTCAGTAATCCAATATGGCTGCTGGTCACGTGAGTGAAAACGCTCTATATCCCAATTTAGTATAATCTAAAACAGTGGATAGCATTGAAGGCGCGCTCTGATTGGCTTCTCAAACTCCTAATATCCTTGCTATTCGTCTCCGAGCGACTAACGCGGGGTTCACGTCCGAAAATCAGTATTGTTAATCATTGCAGGACTAAACGAGTTGAAATTCCTTTTTGTGCTATATTATCTCACTGATTCAGTATAAACTAAAACAACTATTGGCCTCAGTGTCGGTGGCTAATGGTGGATAATTACCTCGCCGCGACCACTTGCCACCTCAACTGTCCACTTTAACTTAATTCTCTCATAGGGAAATTAATGATTTAAGGTTAGCAAGGAAAACGGTTGGTCCTACAGAAACTAGACCTGAAAACAAATGTTACCTACGCAACAGCTCAGCACATTTCAGTAGAGCAATTTCATGTCTTGCAAAATGTACTTTACTCCAATATTGCCCCAGTTATCGGTTCTTATGTTCCTGATTTGCCTTCTCTTGAAACTACTGTTTCACACAAAAACTTAAATATATTTTTTAACTTAAGATGACAGGCCACTTTAAGACAAACCTGCTGGCTCTTATTCTGTCCGTGATGCTCTGAAACAGAAGGAAGCCAGAAAAAATGATTCACAGCCACTCGCCTAAACTACAACAAACACCTCCCCTCTGGTGAACCCTGCTTCTAAGCTCTCCCAGGCTGGAATCCCATTTCTTCATATTTTTACAGGCCTTTTGTCCTCAACCTCTACCTAAGCCCCAGCAAGCATGCAAAGACTTTGAAGAACAGGTCTGAGGCATTCACAAAAAAACTGGAGGAAGAATATCTACTTCAAATCCGACCTCTTCTCTCGGGCATGGCTCTGCACCCACCCAGTATGACGCCTATGAATACTTGATCTCCCTCCTTTAATGTTGAGACCGTTTCCCCGGTCCCGGATAAAATCTCGGTCTTCCCACAAATCTGAAGTGGTAAAATTACTATTGCAATCAGCACACTCAGTTACCTTCGCATCCTCTGCTCTCGTTTCCTGGGACCTTCTCCTGCTAGCACCTGGAGCTTTCTCGTCAGTGTCGTTCCTCTTAACATCTTCGGTTTCATCTTCGTCGCTCTGAAAAACGCACGGGAGTTTATGAGTACCTCCTGAGTACAAAGTGCAAACAATTATTCCACCGTTAACTTATGGAGCGGTGGAAGGACTGCTAGCTAAGGCTTACAAACGACACGACTCGTTAAGCAAGCGACAAATTGACAAGGTAGCGGGCTACATCCTGCATTTTCCCTTCAAATAACAGGGAGACCTCAGCAGATCAGATGAGAGCTTTCTCAAGAGATACGATACTCACCCCTGCGCGGCGTTTCTCCCTTAGTCTCCTTCGACGCGCGGCGGCGCGTGCTGCAGCTGACAGAGATGAATCATCCTCTTCTTTCTCTTCTTTGTCTTTTTCCTTCTCTTTCTCTTTCTCCCTCTCGGTTAGCCTTGATCGACGATAGCTGGGCATTTCACTTTCCCGTTCTTTTTCTCTTTGTTTCTCCCTTTCCCTTTCCCGCTCTTGCTCTTTTTCCTTCTCCTTTTCTCGTTCCCTTTCTCTTTCCTTCTCTCGCTCTTGAAGCCGCCTCTTCCAAGCAGGTAACTCGACTTCCTCGTTGTTCTTTCCAGTTGGCTGCTTGCTACGACCGTCTGGCTCGTTCTTTTCGTCTCCTGTACCGCTTATCTTGTTTCGGCGGCTTAGAAACGAGTCGGTAGTGGAGTAAGGTCGAGTACTTGTTTTTGTTTCGTCTCTCGACCCTCGCACGGAAGTTTCCTGAAACAAAAGCATTTGATGAACAAGCCACCCAGAATATGCCACACAAAGGAAATTCGGTTTTCGCATCATGTGACAACAAATACAATAATAATGGAGAACAGAAGTCTATTGTGGACCTCTTTGGTAAAGTACGAACAGCTCCTAAAATAGAACTGAAATGAATTGAATGAGTTCTTTGATCAAAATGCATGGGACGGGCTATGTAATTTTCGGGAGACAGAGAATCATAGCAGTCATGAGATTAAAACCAAGTGTTTGGGTGTACTTAATTAAAACAGATCTCGGCTCCAGAGGGGTTTATACCACCTTCTTCAAACTCATTCCATAGCCCTGCATGATCCGGCGCGCGCGCACTGCTGCAGGGCAGCTTCACATGAAACGAAAGGCCCAAAACAGAAACTCTTTTAAAGTAGCAAAAAGCTGCTGGAAACAAGACAGGCTTCATTTTTGCAACACTGCACAAATACAAAATCCCAAACAAGAACATATGAACCTTTTAATGAGCCTACAAACCACTACCATAAACTTGTCCGACCTTAATTAAAATACAAAATACCCGGAAAAAAAAAGGCCCCGGATATTCTGGGGCTACCGACAAACGGACGCCTGGAGCCCAAGTTAGTTTGAAGCTGTCAGGATATTTTTCCTTTGAGGGAGGAGGAAAGTGACACGTGATATCCCAAAACGCGAGCGAAGGTCACATTCACACTTACTTTGTAAAGAAAATTAAAGTAACGGAGTCAACCTACCAGACCGTGCGCAATTACAAATGGTTTTATTTATTGGAAATACATCCACTCCACTGACATTTAATTGAGCAAGCGACGGAAACATGTAAACAAAAGGGTCTTTAAGGAAAAAAAAGCAAGACTGCGTCAAAATAGCTCAGCCCGATAAGCCATGACCCTGGCATGAAAAGCGCTCAATGTTGCATCTTGGTCTGTTCCTATTTCTGTCTGTCTATATTGCTAAATTCACAAATCAGAAAGATGAAACCCTCAAACGGCACGAAAGAGTGCGTTCTTAATCTTGAGATCAACTTGTACCAACGTTAACGAGCTGTACCGTAAAACAGATGCAAATAAAACCAAGAAGTGAATTTACATTCCCAACGCGACTTGACATATTTACCAAACAAGCTCAAATTTTCTAAAACCCCCGCAGCAAATTCATGTCTGATGGGCAAAACAGCGCGAGAAATGCAAATAGACGCTGTAAGAAGACATAAGAATAAATGCGTGCACCAGCCCTTTAGTAGCCATAAAATAAAAACGCAGATGTACCACGAATTTTCTGCAGGCTGATGACAGACGACTACCGCAAAAACTGGGTGTGAATAACCCTGTTGAATTTTTAAAACATACATACTAATTATCCACTTAAATGGACAACATCATTTGCGACTATCGCATAGATTATCTACATTCAAATTTGAGGAAGAACATCAAAACTAAGATGCGATTCTTAAAAATGCCAGCTTGCAGAAAGCAGATGAATAACAACTCTGAATAGATCCCTTCCTTGGTGAACCTTTTCGTGTTTATTTGTTCTGCCGAGAGATACGCTTCACTGACAACATTACCTCGTAATTCAAATAAAATTCAAACCTTTCCCGACAAGACATTTCGTGAACAAAATCCCAGAGATGAAATCAGTAATGCAGCGGGTTAAAAATGAACCGCTACTTTTGCAAGCCCAAACATGTTGAAGAGCATCTTATAAAACTCCGTAGACATGGCCGAAAGTTACCAGAGCTAAAAGACTGTTCGACAACAGAAGCCGAGTGATTGTCTTCTACGCCATTTGACCGGCGATTCTTTTAACAGTAGCTGGCACGAGATATGCGACAAACCAAGGCAGACTGTTCGATAAAAAAATATCAGAATAAGTTACTGAATTCGGCACCGTGTTAACGAAGAAGTACAAATGCAAGCGACTTTTTAAGCCCGTTTAACGCAATAGCGAATATTTTGCCGGTTGATTGCCCCAGTAAACCCTCGTACAATACATTTTCTTCATAATCCTAAGAAATTATTGCTACTTCATGTTTAAATCTCTCCGAAAAATGTTACCTGTATTCTCCCGGTTGAGCTTCCATAATTTGATGGATCGTAACGGCGCATGAGATACGACATCACGGGGTCAAAGAATGAACACTGCCACAAAGACCTTCCTCCAAAACAGAGAAGCAATGGGTCTCCACGGAACACTACGGTTAATGACAGCCAGCGATTCTTAAGACGAATTTTGGGTCGCCTTTTCGTTTTTATTTGGTGCCACTTGAGCAAACAAGTTGCGTTGTACATTAATTATGCATAGGGAGCTACTTACGTAAAAAGGACAAAATAGACAAACCTCCCTCGCCACCCTAACAACTTTTTTTTGAATTAAAACTCGAATCGAAGTGTCAACGGAATTAAATAGAAATCTCTCAAGATACACTCTACATACCTGCATAAATGTTCAAAATTAGAAACTGATATTTCAGTTGTTGTTGTTGTTGATGATGTTATTTCAGATAATCCTCTTCGTTTGAGTGGACACTGGATCTCTACAATTGGCAATACATGTATGTGCGGTCGGGTAACACATGGGCAATATCACGACTGACGAGTGACAAACCCTCTCCCTATCTTTTTCCGTTTTACAACTTGACCAAATTTATATCAACCTGAACGTGTACTTATGTGGCCAGATTTTGAATAATTCTCTGAAGCCAATACTAGTTGCCACTTCAAATTTTCAAAGCCCCCTGTCGTTTGGAAATTGTCGTGAAAGGCGATGACAGAGGTCGGGGGTGGCCGCGAAATGCGCGCAGCAAGTTATTTGAATTCACGTCTAGCGATGATACGCCTTGAGAAACCAAGCAAATTATTACAAATATGATATGGCCCCCGTACGCATGATTGAAATAAGAACATCAACAACAACGCACCAAACGCTAGGACCCAACAGTACACCCTTACCTTCCGTTCGTCATCTCCACCGGCCCTCCTGTGAGTAACATCGTTGCTTTTCTTAATCTCCTCCTCGTCTTCAGGTCTCTTAGCTCTTGTTCCCCTGAATGGAGTGTCCTCGCTCGGTGTAGAGATCGTCCTCCCTTTTATGCTTGTGGTAGTGGTGCTCGTCGTGTTAGAAGTTGTCGATGCGGTTGTACGTGTTGGGTAGCTCCCAAACCGCGACTTTGGTTCTTCCTTACTCTCTTCTCTACCAGTTAACCTAGAAAATCTTGAAGGTTCAGTTTTTGAAACGGGTGAAGAAGGACTACTGGCCTTTTTATCATTGTCTATAAATGGGGACTTGAGAAGCCTTGATGAACCCCCCACCCCTGAATTTGACGTACTAAATGGTGCACTCTGCGCACGAGTTGTCGAAATCGTTCTCAAAGAAGTTGTCGAGCTTGTTCGAGACTCCGGTTTGACGGGCGGTTCCTCTTCCTCCTCGTCCTCGTCCTCGTCCTCTTCGGAGGACGCTTCTGTTTCGCTACCACTTTCCTCCTCTGATTCAGATTCATCTTCGGGTTCTTTGAGCGAATTTACCGTAGGTTTTGATGGTACAGAATTTACCGTGACTTTAGCCCTAGGAGCGACAGAGTTTACTGTCGGCTTAGTTGTTTCTTCCTCCTCTTCTTCCTCCGAGTCTTCTTCGCTATCCTCTTCAGAACTCCCTTCGATGTCTGATTCCGTTCCGCTGTCGTCTTTGCTGAAACCGTCCCGTTTCTCCTGCTCGTTTTCTTTGTCCTCTTTGGGGGATTCGGAGAAACCAGGTGGCTTAGACAGCTTGTTCTTCGGGGATATCTGTTCCCTGCTCGCCTCCATCTGAGCTCTCTCCTGGTTGATGTCCCTGAGAAAAAGGTTTTGGTCCTTTATTCTTGTTATGGAGCTCCTACGAAATAAAGAAGCCACGCAGAAATTGCAGTGAATAGCAGTTTTGCAGGACTGGCACAAGCACCGAGAATTCAACTGTTTGATTCATCCAGTTGGTGAGTAACCCCTGCAGACCGCAGACCGACCTACCAAGAGGACTAGGTTGGACTGTGTTGTCAAGCCAAAGCAAGTCCTTGTATTTGTTCTGGCCAGGAGCCAGGTAAGCCCGTATGCAGTCTACAAAAGTACACAATAGTTGAGCTCAGATGGAGAATCTGATAACGCTTTGAATCTCCAAATTGCCATACTACTGAAACGATTGGTTTTGTTTCGGATGGCCAAATTAATGTGCCAAGTTACACGACGATTACTCTCTCGTTTTCGTTTTAGTTGAGTGCCAGTCCGCAAGGAAAGACAGAGAAGAAACAACGAGAAAACCAAGAAGCTTCATCTCACAACCAGAAAGAGACAAGTACAGCATCGAAGAGACAAGATAAGGGAAAGCCCTTTGAACAAGGAATTTTTTTTTTTACAAAGCATTAAACTGTTAGTAGGGACGGTTAGAATTAATTTTACATACAGAAGTCCCGGGTTGTTAGCAGGGGGTTGACTACGCAGCATTCTAGCTCGAGAGGTCTCAGAAAGACTGAAAAAAAAAAAACAAGGAGAAAGCAGTTAGATTAAAAACTATCATACTCGCACAACAGAAAAGGGTTAATTGAAGTTACTGGCCGGGTTAACTTTGATCTGAAAACGAGAGTTTTCGTGAACTGACACACAGAGGGTAGCGAGGCACAGAGGATAGAGCTCCAAACGAGACCTCTCACATAAATGGCGGCCGATTGCATACCTTTCTTGACTGCCACTATGAAAGAGGTCTGAGAATATAGTCTTGTATGTTTGTTAGTTAATACATGTAAGTATTGATACAGTGCTTTATTTATAATATTATAGTTTACTGCAAAACTCAGAAAACAATGAGCACTCAATTACTCATGGAATGTGTGTTGCGAACTACATGGAAAGTAATAAATTACTACTGAGTTTTCACGTTTTGCTCGGGTGTAAAGTAAAGAGAAACGGAGTTTGAGGATGCTTAGAAAACTGACTTCTTCCCATTTGCCTCGTGCCATAGGTAGCTTTTGATGATGCACTATCGAAGAACAAATTAAAGGAAACACATCCGAATAAGTCATTGGAGAACCCGTTCGCAGGATAAGCTGTCAACTTTGCTGTGATAACCACCACAAATTCAACAGTCACGATATTTTGCAGGCGTTTTCGGTTGTTTTTTTCTTTTTTTTTCCTTTTAATTTTCTTAAATGACTAGCGTACAGTCAATATGTGTTTCTGCCCTTTTCCATTTAATAATTCACTCCTTTACTGAGTTGTTTGAAGCAAGGTTTGGGTTTTTATGGGTCAAAAGCTATCAAAAAACTTTTAGTCCTTCTGGACAAGACTGATACCTGGACTCGTGACCACCTGGAAATACCATGCTGCACGCTTCGGAGAACAGTGGCCATCAACTGACTTGACCTCGTTTACCCTTAAATTCAATGTTCTGGCCTGCTAGCCACCAGTAATTAAAACAATCAAACGAAATCAAATGCCATAAGAACTGATTGACCTCATTCCACTTTCTTTGTAAAAAAATATTTAGTGATGAGTGTTAAGGTAGACTGGCAGTAACTTAAGAAGCAAAGCTGATGAGAAGCTGAGAAGCCTACATTTTTTTTCTGTACAACTGTAAACTTGGTTGAAAGAGAAGCCTACTTTTAAGGCGAAGTCAAATGGAAGGTAAAAGAGGCAGCAGACAGACCACAAACTGTTTGTTAGTCAGGGTACTGTGATTTTACTTCTTAACATTTCTCCAAACAACTCCGTCCAGGATCTTATAGAATGGGTTGGGAAACGCTCATGTAACGTTCCAACCTTGTTGGGTTGGAAAAGGAACTTACCGTCTCTTTAAAGGGGCTGGTCCCAACTCCATATTGCTTTTAATAACAGGTGTTGTTGACTGTGGAAGAAATACATTGGCAAATCAAAATAAATGTTAAGGCACAATACAACAAAGTCATCTCCAAGCTAACCCAGATGCAATATAAAATGCACACATTCCTAGAAACCAGTGGTAATGGTAATGAATTTATATAGCGCATTTTCTATTGAAATATTCAAATGCGCTTTACAAGCAAGGGATCTATGGGTGAGATCGGACATCAGCATATAAAGGCGCCGCTGGCAGCCGCTATCAGTCCATTAGCAATCTCACCCAGCACATGAATGAATGAAATGAGCCCTGACCACAACACCAGGATCTCAATGCCCTACTCTTTACGAATAGTGTGTGGGTTCTTTTACGTCCTACTGGGTTGTGAACATTGAAGAGTTGTGAGACAGAGCCTACGGTTTGTAGTCCTTATCCGTGAAGACTTGAAAGTCTTAACCATTTGCAGATGTAATAACAAAGGCAGCACTTTCCCCTCACTTATTTCAAGACCCCGAGTGTTGGTCCGGCCAGAGTCGAACTCACGACCTCCCGCATGACAGCCCGATGCTCAACCAACTGAGTTACCGGTGCGCGGTAACCAAAAAGGAAAAGAGAAAACAAAATTATAAAAAATAAAACTGAAGACGAAAAAGCACATTAGTATAGCCCTCACAACTATTCCTTCTGCAATCCATTACCTCCTACAAGGAGTGACACTTGACACATGTAAATTTTACTCTGTCTAACGCCAGAGGATTTTAACTAGTCAATAGGGGCTGCTTCAGGAGTCAGTGAGTTAACAATATTTTTTTTTTAATTCAGTTCTTCCCAACCACATGCAACACAGTTTGAAATTCAAACAAAATCAGAAGCCAATTACAGTAGCTGAATTTCCTTAGGTCTGGCAACTACTGCTTATGGAGTTCATAATTATCATAATTATGTTGGCTTCCTTTGACTATTAAAATCATAAATGTGTTATGTGTTTTGGACTATCAGTTTGCTCTTTCGTGCAATCTTTGTGAATGAGACTTACAGCATTGATCTTTGGTTTATCATTTTGCCTCTTCTTAAGTTCTTCAAGCATTTTTACCATGTCTGGTTCTGCAAGGTCAATAGGTGTTGAACCCTGCAGAGACAAAAAAATAACCTATTATTAAGCAAAATAATTACAAAATGTAAAAAAAAATCAAGTTGTGAGCTGTACAGTGCGTAAAGGTTGTAGAACTGTCTTGAAGTTGTTGTTCCGAGGTAAGGTCTGACAATCACTAATTCTGTGTTAACTATGGCTAAAACAAATCTGTTGCCAAGTTAAAGGGAAAGTACACCCAAGAAAAAGTTTTTCTGAATCGAAAGTTCTTTACCTGTATTGTCATGTACTTGACCACTCATTTGAGCTTAATGTGTTTAAATAGCCAACAATAATGCTTCAAAAATGGGCAATTCTAAATTGAAATCCACCATCTTTGTTTTTGTGAATGCAAACGAGGCTATGACGTAGCAATAGTCAAGGATTTCTCCGGATGACTAGATGTACTTGATCTAAACAAGGAAAACACAGGCGAGGAGAGTGATACTTTGTAGACTTGAATCTTAATCTAGTGGGTAAATTGTGTTAATATTGGCTCCACCATCAGAACAGATATATGTGAGTTATATGCAGGTTTACGAAGTGAAAGAGAGCTTGCAATGCTATCCCGTGCTCATTGCAGCAAACTAAACGCCTAGAAATCAAGTTAAATCTGTCTTATTCTACCGTGGCTTTCTACAAGATCCCTGTTACAACTTTACAACAAACGATAGATTTATATATTTCCATCGAATGGTAAGAGTAAATCGTTTCAGTAGTGTCTATAAAGCTAACAAAATTTCACTACACTATATTTTCATGATCAAGTTGTTTATTTTACTGCCTGGAAAAGCACATAACAGTGAAAATCGTCAATATATTGCTTGATTCAGTTTTCTCGGTCCAATGTAATGATATTTTGGACTGGCTGACTGAGATTTCACAGGGTTCGCACACTTTTTCAGACCAAAAATTCAAGGACTTTTCAAGGACTTTCAAGGGCCAAATTTTGAAATTTCAAGGACCTCCTTTTTACTTAGGTAGATGAATTTACCCATAGAAATGGTCTGACAGTACAATTCTTCTTCATTTTCCATAACGTACATGCATGAAAATAATGCAAAGGCACTGGTAACCATTTTCGACCCCACAGCTCGTCGCATTTGTATGACATGACTTGAGTGGCTGATTATTTTCACTGAAGTTTTCAAAGATTCAAAATGCGGGTCAGAAAAAAATTCAAGGACTTTCAAGGACCAGGAATGAAGAGCACAGATTTTCAAGGCCTTGAAAATGCACTCTCAAAATTTAAGGGTTTTCAAGACGCGTACGAACCCTGATTTCAGTATGAAGCGAATGTTACCAAGACCAACATTCATAAACCTGAAGATCCTGATTGAAGTCCTCCTTAGCAAAATGAAAGACCTGAACAGACAATAATAGCAGTCAGGTTTTCAGGTTTGAGGAATCCATCCATGTTTTATTTTTGCAGGCAAACTTCTCTTTAAATTTTCATTTTCCAGTGGAATCTTCTGTTTTCTTATTCAAAAGACACGTGTCTAGTTTCATCCCCCTCGAAAGCGTAAAACACCAACAGCGGTAATTGTTGCTGTGAAAACGCCTTGCTATGTGTATTGAGCAACATCCGAAAGTTTCATTGGTGAAACAAATTATACATCTGCTGAAGCATCAAAGACGGCTGTCGCAGAAGAAAGAAAGTGAAAAAGAAAAGGTACGCTTGTCGAATATTTCTATGTCGCATGTTCAAGGTCTTTGTCTTGTTTACATTTGCTCTGGCTGATTTTTGCCGCCTAGTTTGATTGACCAAAGAATCTACAACTATCAAGTGACTTGAGTTTCTGTCGCACTTATGGCCTACTTGGCCTACTAGCTATTGCACCACAATACCATTTTACCATAGTTCATCTTACATTTGAATTTCTTGGAGCAGAAAGGTCAGACAAAATTGAGAAAGTGATTCGGGAACCAAGAACGTGGTAAGGTCAAACATGTTTGTTGACTATTGCTACGTCATAATGCTTGTTGACTATTGCTACGTCATAACACGTCATATCCAAGATGGCGCTTTCTAAGTCACAAAAGAGGCAACTTCAAAGCATTCTTGTCACATTTTTACAGGGAAATGGAAACTGGACAAAATGGCAATTATTATTTTCGAATTCCTGGGGAAAAGTTTTAGTAATTTAGAGAAACTTTTTCTAGACCATAATTTCCCATTAACCTCTCTGGTGATACCCATAATAACATTTCAAAGAACCAGAATAACTTAAATTGCATTAAGAGCTTGATTACCATTTTATTCCTTGCACTAAAATTGGCTCCATGCTCTGCAAGTACTTCGCAGGCTTCATTCTGCCCCCAGTGAACTGCTGCATGTAATGGTGTCCAACCATCTACATCTTTTGCATTGATATCAACTCCAAGTTGAAGCACAAGACTGGAAAAAGAAGTACAGGTATACCAAAGTTCAACTTTTTAACAATGGTGTACATAATGGTGTCAAAAACATTTGGTTTGATAAAGTGAGAGTTCCATCTTTTTACAGTAAGGACACTTGAACCTTGAACACTTGACTTTATTTTTCTTCGACGACTATGAAATAAAGGCTCTTCTTATGATGTATAGTGTTACATGTATATCATTTTGTAAGTGTAAAACATTAAATACTCTTGTCAAAAGGACAAGCCCACATTCTATAGTCACTAAAAAAATGTACAAACAAATATCAAGTGTTCGTGGTTCGAGTGTCCTCACTGTAAACAATTTTGATGCAACTTGACTCACAGCGACAACTTTTGTCTTTTTCAAATTGCTATACAAATTGTTCAAAGGGGAAATTGAAACAGAAGTGTAATAGCACCAATTTTAACGTAGATTGTTACTTTAAGGAGACGACCTATTACTGTTTCTTCTGTTAGATATGTAAGGAATTATTTTGTCACACACATGTAATACACAAAGTTGGCCACTAAATGCTGAATGTGAATTATGAGCTTAGAGTTTTGGCATCACCATTTTACCACTTCATTGTACTCTCGGGTTCCTTTTTGTACGAGTAAATTTGCTTTTCCACCAACTCAGTTCAACTGAATTGTTATCAAACACCTATCCTGTTTTTCTTTTTTTAAACAAAGCAGATGCTTACATGTACATGTAGCTCACCTTATCACTTGTAAATAACCTTTTGAGGCTGCAACATGTAATGCAGTTGCACCTAAAGAGTGATGTATAAAAGTCATTTTATCCCAAGAAACAATTCACACTGGAACTAGTTAACAGCTTTGGTACAAGTACACTTTGCCAAATAATACATGTATAAAGGAGTATTGTCTAAGAACATTCTGATACCAGCATCAGCCCTCTTTTAACTTGGATACAAGTTAACATAACACCAAACTGAATTCCCAGGTGGTTGGTTGCAGCTGGTAATCTTTGGCTAAACAGAAATTTACTCATACTGTCGTTCCCACAGATTAGCATTTTAAAAATTCCCCTCTTCCTATGGTCCTTTTTACCAATCTACGCCAGCTACCCTGCTGACAGACACGCAGGCTACGAGTCATGCACATTTCTGACACTGCCATTTAATTTTCAATGCTCATTCTTGATGTTTTTACATTCATTTGGCCTTGCTGCTTCGATATGATCAATTTTAAATGTGCCTGCCTTCTTACCCTGATGAGTTCACGAGAGTTTAACATAAGTCATACTACAATTATAATTACAGATTTAGCCAAGCCTAAAAGCAAAGCTCCCAGGTTATTTATTGCTGGCGGGCCTTAGCGAGGCAGCATACTATTCTTGACATTAGCCAAAAAAATTCAAAATTTGAATGTAAGAACGGAAGCATGCGCAGTCGATTGTGGTGGGTCATGTCTATTATCCGGGGTATTGATACCCGAAAAAACCTCACGTACACGTCGTGGAAGGCAATCTTACAGTCACAGCGTTCGAGTCAAGTACTTTTCTAGTGGGTCGTCATTGATCATCATTCAACCGTATATGTTCAGTCTTTGACCAGTGAGTCAAATTGTTCTTCAAAGTCTTCAACTGTTGAGCGAAGAGAAAATCAGTTCCCGAGCTAGACCACAAGCAGTCGTTCTTATTTCCTCGGAGCCACACACGATGAGTAAAATTATTATTTTATGAAAATTAGTGGTGAAAACGAGGCGTGTCACGCAATTGCACGCTCAACTGTGTCATTGAAAAATAAGAGACTGCTCCCAGTCTATTCTCAAGCACGACAATAAATTTAAATTGACATTTGCTCAGCTACGCTCAGCATTTCTCAAAAGGATACTCTTTTGCTGAAAAGGGGCCAGAAATTTGAGAACAGAAGTTTAAATTCAAAGAATGAAGTGACATGCCATTGTTTTGAAATTATCCATTTGCTTACAAAAAAGTAACGCCTGCGACACATGCTAAAGATATGCACACCTTTCTTCACTTTTTAAATACTTTCACGCACATTTCCGGTATCCTCTTTCTTCAAAAATTTGCAGCTGTTTTAAAAAAAATACCAGTCACTGCTCCCAGTTCCCACGCCAGCACTCACTTTCTCACTGAAACTCCTAGTTCTTACAATAAGTTACCCTGGCTAGAGCCCAAGACCCAATCAAAAACCAGTACCTGGTCAGTGTTCAATTAAAAAAAAAAAACAGCTGGCCTCAATGAGCTTCAAACGTGCGCCCGCCACATGGTTACATGCTACTGATCAGCAGGTACCTTGTTTTGACAGGTGTCAATTAACCATAACATGGATGTCCAATATCAACGATGTTCCCGCCAAAAAATGCAGGTCGCACCACAGAGTTTCACATTGGTATATATGGAGGGTGGAAGTAGGGTTGTACACTCGCATGGTAACCAAAACCAAATTTTCTTGCACAGATGGGTTACCATATTTTCTTACCCATGGTGCTCCACACACGCCTTTGGCGCGCTGAGCTTTGCTACAAAAATTAAAAAGACAAAACATGCTCAAATAACCATGAAATACCTGATTTATCTTTCATTTCATTTATTGTTTTACTGTTTGTCCAACTTTGAGCATCTTCTAACATAACTCTTTCTTCCATACTTCTAGCTAGTTCTACATCAATTCCTGAGAAAAAAAGACACTCATTATTCCCTTCAAGAATCAGTGCAAACTAAATGAGCACAGCTCTGTATCAAATTTGAAAAAAAAAAAGACTGTTCAAAAAGTTGATACCGGAGCTTCCGCTAAATAAGGATTTTTGACGACAATTTCGATAGCAGGAACTTATGTGGTTTTCTTTAGTAAAAGCAAAATTTAAATCCTTGTTTTGTCAGGACCAAACTGAAACTAGCAGAGTAATGGCCCCAGTGCCTTAGAACTTACTCTCCAAAAACAAAATAGATGTTTTTCTATTCCTTGGATCCCCTTTTTTTTACTATCAATGATACAACTACTGAGATGCTACATGTACAATGTACTAAGGCCACAAGAACAATCAGTAGATGCTGCATTGTTTTAAGAGACCTGGATCCACAACTGCACGTACTGTATATGTACACAAACCCCTTTCCACGACACCACAGAATAATGAAATTTAGTCGAGATCAAAATCAAGATACTGGTGGTCTACTACGGCCCTGGAATTTTTACCAGGGTCTCCTGCAAGCTGCAAATGCATATGCTTGCATCTTGGCCTAGTCTATTTGTGACATCTTTTCTTTCTTTCAAATCACCTATTTTATTCAAAGTAACATACACACAATGTGTACAGAATTCTAAAACTATCGTCTGTTTTGTATGAAAAATAACTGGAAATGAAGAACTAAAACTGTAATTAAGCTTAAGCAGCAGCATGCCGGATGAAGACAGGGTAGTCTTGTGAACCAAGGGTCTCACATAAATTTGCTTTAATTGAACATCCTTCTTTTCTCGGGATTATTTCTTATGATGCAAAGGTCCATAGCTGGTCAAGAGAAAAACTAAGTACCGTTGTGCATTGCAAAAGAAAATGGCTCTTGCCCTGGGTCGACTACATTTAACAGTCTAAAACATTCTGCTCAAAGAGTACAGGCAAGTGAATTCTTGCGCCTAAATGTTAATAAGTTCATCACGAATTTATTTGAGGCGGATGACATTGTAGAGCCCGCAGTTAGACACATTGTCCATTCAGGACCTAGATAAACAAACTAGCTCTCCAGTCAGTTCTAGTAACTCAATGGGTAGAGCATCCGACCAATGTGTTATGGAGGTCGTAGGTTCGATTCCTGCCTCAGTTGTCCTTTCGCCAGTTTCCAAGCAACTTGCTTTCCATATAATTCCCACGGGCTACACCTTTCCATCATTGATGAAGGTACCATAACTACGAGGAGGAAATGCTCTTTACAAATCAAGTAGAATTAGGTAGTAGTTATTTAGTATTCCATAGAAATCGAAGGAAAGCATGACAGGAGTAATAGATATGAGTTTTATTGTACGTAAATCCCAATTTGTATGACCAAGATAGAAGAGAAGCTCACCTAATCTTTCAATTTCATCTGTTAAAAGATCTTCCATGTCTTCTTCTTCTGCCAGATCCAGGGGTAATTCCCCCTCATTATTGACCGCCGCAACATCTGCGCCATGGTCAAGTAAACATCTGCAAATATATAACAATAACAAGGATTTGACACATGAGGGGTTTAGAATGAGGAAACTGTAGTCAATGGTTGACTTACATAACACAATCAAGGCAAATTAAGCCTAGAAAACGGGTTACACTCTTACTGGCTGTACAAGTTTCTTACCACTCTCCTTTTGCCTGTCACCACGCAACTAGTTTCCTATCCCTACCACAGGTGCATTAAACCTTAATCATCTATAGTTGCATTTGAAAATCTGTAGGTTAATGACTTTGTACTGTACCATGCGAAAGTAAGCTGACAGTCTCTTACGAGTCTAGATTCTCGACTTGATCCTCGATTCTTGCAAGGATCGAGGAACGACAATTGAGTCGAGAATCGAGTCAAAGGAATCAAGAATTTAATGAGCTGGTCGCTTTACTGATTCCTCGATAGACCAACAGCACAAACGCAACTGGGAATACGAATAACAGAAAAGCCTGCCAAAGTTTCTCAGAGAATACAAAAATTTGGTTTATCAACGGAGTTGATAACGTAAATTGACCACCGTACAGAGATTCTAAAAGCTGACGTTTCGAGCGTTAGCCCTTCGTCAGAGCGAATAACGCTCGAAACGTCAGCTTTTAGAATCTCTGTACGGTGGTCAATTTACATTATCAACTCCGTTGATAAACCAAATTTTTGTATACTACTTCCCCACCGACGCAGCACCACAGTTTCTTTAGAAACTACCCCTTCATTCTTTTCTCAGAGAATGTTGTTCAGAAGTAATGCAGAAACCAAGCGAGTTTAGCCCTCTTTCGAACCCGGTTGCTGAAATTGGGAAAAAATCACAACGAACAACACCATTCTGAGCGATTGTGGAGGAGATAATTATTCTTCAGCCGTATGATCGAAGCATACTCAACAATCACACGGACTGTTAACAGTCTTCGACACTATCCAACCAGCGCGGTATATTTCAAGTTTACTCCGTAGGCTTTTAATTGACAGCACGATCCGCCAGACAATTTAGCCATAACCTACCATGTAGCTTGTAAGTGAAAATTACGTCCGTAGTATTTTGAAAGAGAAAACTCTTTGAAAAAGGTGCAAAATTCACATTGGAATGGATAATACTACCTACAGCTGTATGCCAGTGGATGTAAATTTAAGACTAACAGGTAAACACCTGTTAACACATCAGATGATTGTTAACCCTTTGACGTCCAAACCGGCCGAAACCGGCCAGACTTAGTATTTTACTCTGTCTAACGCCAGACGATTTTACTCGTCAATGGGGAACCCCTGGGAGTCAACGGGTTAAATAACGCACCTTTTTGCAATAAAGGAGTGTTCAAACATATGTACTTGTATCTTCCCAAAACATCTGGACTGTTTGGTTTTTCACTGTTACCAATCATATTTGCAGTCACAGTTAACAAACTGTTTGAAACAGAAACCAACAAAGTGGCAATGTGGGATATGCACACCAACGAATAACAGCAGTGGAAAACTAAATTGTTGACAAAACTTAGAACTGCCGCAGCATGTTCATGAAAGGCACCCTTTTAGTCTATGTAAAATAACCTGAACAATAGTTTTCCATAGTGGTAGCCCGATGATCGATTATAATCGAAAGTTGATCGAAAAGTGCAAGCGACGCGACAATCGATTTTGCTTTTTTCATAATCGATTGTCGCCGAAAAATTAGCAATTTATTGGGGACAAATAAAAGTATTAAAATCAATAAAAATGTTTGTTTAATATCTTGTGTGAGTTGTCTTTTTTCATGGATTCTTAACTTCTAAGTCACAACAGCAGATATAATCTAAGATTGACTGTGTTTACCTTGCGGTACCCTGTTTGCTGTGTTTTTGTCACTTCAAATACCTCACACTTATTTGAAAGATGTGGCATGCTAAGCCACTTTGTATTTCGTAAACAACTGAACCAAAACATAAATAACAAGTTCACTGTTTCGCGTTTGTAGTATCACTACCGTCCAAAATAAGTTTTCAAATAGATCTCAAATGTATTTGCAAATTACCAGAGGAAGATAATGTCACCTCTGATCCAAGGTTTTGGCTTGAAAATGTTTGTTTCGCTCTCCCCAATCTCTCCCCAATTCCCAGTGTCCTCTCTCAGACATGGCGGCTAAAATGGACGAGTTGGAGATCTTTTGCTATACTGGAAACGCCAGGTCGAAAGTGTGGGAATATTTTGGTTTTCATCAAGTGAAGGAAGGGCCCACTTTGACTTCTATTTAGATGAAAAATATTTGGAATGCTTATTGGTAGATTTTTGGCAATCTGATTATTTCTGATGATCGAATCTGAAATCTCAACCGATTCCCACCACTAGTTTTCCATGTAATTAAAAGTTACTTTTTTATGCTTCAGTACATCAAAATGTGCACGCTTAACTATCACTAGAAGAGTTTCCTTCGCTTTCACACTGTCCAGGGCTTGAAATTGCGACCAATACAGTCGCATTTGTGACTGAATTTTTTCCCTTTGCGCCTAAAATATCTGGAGAGTTTTGCGACTTGTTTTCATCTTCACTCTTTCAAAACAAAAGGGTTAGCAGTTGCCGCTTTTGCTCCTTTTACTAAAATAAATGAAGAAATGACAAAATTATATTGTTTCTCGCCTTGAGTTTTCTTTCAATCTGAAGATAGCATAATTGTAGCGTACTTTCGCTGTGATGTTATGTGCTCAACTCCATTCCTTCGATATCATCCACCATTTACAGCGGTTTCTTTCAACACAAGTATTGTGGGCTCATAATTTGTTTTGCTACAACGCTGACAACACAAGGTTGCGGGACAATTTTGCGACTAAATTTTCGTATCTTGCCGCAAAATTTTTTCGTTAATTTCAAGCCCTGCTGTTTAATCTTTTTACAAACATAGCTTTGCAGAAATGCAGCCATGCATGGAAAATTTAGATTGAAAGAACTTTAGAATTGTGTGTGCAGACTACATGCACTGCAGCAATTTAATATTGAAAAATTTATTGTGTTCCCAGTTCGGTGTTTACAAAAAATGCAGTAAATTTAACAATGATCCTGGCAATGCATATGATTGGTGGTACAAAAAGAGGAACGTCATGTGGGACAGGTTTTGGAGCTCCTTTTTCCCTTGAATTGTCCATTACTATCATTTTGAAAGATACATTTATCACCTCCACCTTAAAGAGGCCACAATCGAATTCAATTGTGACTGTCAACTTAAATTGGAGAGTTACTGCAGCTTAGACAAAAGGAAAAAAAAAACAGTTCTTCCAAGTTACATGTTTATGTTATTTCAGTCCAGTAAAAATAACTACACTATACAGTCTAAGTTAAGAAATTACAGGAAATCCAGCCTTAAAGCAGAAAAGTGAACATTATTTAAGTGCTACTAAACAACCAAAAAAAATTCTTCTTAAATATTTTCTTTGGATTTCAAAACTATGTTAACTAAACACTAAATGACCCCAAGTTTTAAGTTCTGATTTAAAAAAGCCGCCTGTTTATTTTAACTGGAATTTTCTTATTTATTGGTCCACCATTACTAACTTAAAAATCTTGAGAGAGCTGGGTTGAGGAGAAAATGACGTCAAAGACTCAATAGTTTGAGAATGCAATGTGTGTGTGCGCTACCAAATTAATATGCAGAACGGGAGTTTCGGCTTTCACATTTTTAAACTCGTGTTTTGCATATATAATAAGTTGCATTTACACATTGAAAATTTTAAGCTAGTGAGTAAATGACGCCACTTTTCCCTACATCCAACCCTCTGAGGTCCAATCGGTCAGTTTTGAATGTGAGTAATGCCGGACTGTGAAATCTAAAACTTACACTCAAAATAAACAGCCTTTGGATAAAAATCAAAGCTCAAAATTTTGCCAGTCAGGTGTTAAGCAAACACGCTTTCAAAATCTGAAAAAAGGAAATGCAGCACTTTAAGAACTACTACAAAATCTTAGCGAATAAATTGGTTGATACACACTGTACGTGTACTTGGCCTTTTCAAAATATACTGCAAAAATTATAATGGGAACGAGTAACTGGAAGTTTTAAAGGGGCTATGTCACGTTGTTTTGGGGTGTTTTGGGGAAATCTTTAGTTAATCATGAGTTTAAAACTCAAAAATGGTAAAATGGAAATCCTTTACCGATAAAATTATTGTTACATCATAAACAAGATGATTCTGAGCAAAACGACCTTTATCCAGGCGATTTGCCATAAACTTGAAAAACATCGGGCCAATTGTTTTTTACTTTTTTCAAGATTACAAGGTTACCCAAATGCAATCTGTTTCAATGTCCATTTGTGTCCATCCATGCTTCTCTTTCCTTTTGCTGTATTTCTGTTATGTTGATCAACAGTTTTGAGTGGTTATTGGAATGTTTCATTCTACTTTTGGAGCATTTTGGGTGTCATGAAATAACAATTTTGCGTGACATAGCCCCTTCAAGCCCCACAAAGATGAATAATTCATCCGCAATGCAAGAGCAACAGTAATCAACCAAATGAAATTTACCCAAAACCATTTTTAAATCAATTGTAATATTTAAAAAAACATTTTAAGAAAATTTACAGGCCTAGTTACTCAAATGCTAAAATTGTAACAAGGATGCCAAAATTACAAGAAAACTAAAAATTTAACTTCAGACTGTCACATACAGATAATTAAAAACCTAGACATAATCATAGACATAGTGTAGTGTTAGAGAACAATAACCAAACTGTAGAGTTCCTTTTAACTTGGTACACAACATAACATGGGTAAACAAGAACAATTCACACCAAATAAAGCCACTTGTAACGAATTGGACCAAGAAGACAAATGTTGGAAGGGGGGGGGAGGGGAGGAATCACAGCTACATTTTGAAAAGTTCTTTCATCTAACAAATTTATTTTTACTCAGAATGTCAGAATCTCATTTAACTTACCGATTAATTTAGAGTAAATTTTGTAAAAATAAAAAGTATTTTTAACAAAAATAAGGACATTTGATTTACAGTGAGCATATTATGCAAAAACTAAAAGATGATAAAAAATGGAGTTGGGTAAAATAATTATCGTAATTCTTGAACCAGTCAAACGTGAACTGGTGTATTTCTAATCATTAAGCAAGGACTGATTTTTGGCAGCTATCAAAGCCACAATAATTTTTACTGTCTTTGATAAATATTTGTTTCAGGGCCTTCAAAACACTATGCTAGGTACAGTGCACAAGATGAAACAAATGTTATCAGAAAATATAAAGGAAAAAGAATATGCTATGTTGTACACAATTTTATCCAAGAAAATGTTATTTGGATTCTACTGAAAACCCAACCAAAGTCAAGATTACAATCGAACTTTTCCTTTAAACCTTCTCTAAGAAGAATGGTTCAGAATATGACACAAACCATTTGGCAAAGAGAACTGCGATGTTTCTATCATGAGTTTGTTCAACGAATCCCTCATGCAAAGATATTTAACACATGCGTAATTATCAAGGATGGAGCTAAAAATTCCAAAAAATGGTGTACAGAGTTTAAAAATATATTAACAACAATTATATGCACACGATCAAGAATGACACACGTACAAGATTTCGTACTTCGAACAAGTCACGCTCTTGACATCTCGCAACACTCACTCAAAGAATGATCCATCGTCTGGTTAAAGTGAAACCTTGGAATACAATAGATTACTTTTGAAGAGCATCGAAACCCCGGCCTCCCGAAACCACAAAATAAAGAATACACATACGAAAAAACGTCAAATTAAATTATGCACAAATAAATTTAAGCTTATCTCATTGCTTCTAACACGGATTTTATTTCGCCGGTCGTCAACTGAAATAAGAAAATCTGCAGCCCAATCTATTTTTAAGCCTGAACAAATGGAAAAGAACATGTACAAAAAACGACAACTGATGTTTAGATTTTGTGGTGCGTGAATTGGATACAAGGATTCAAAGGTATTTCATACAACATCGGTCATTTGATATAAAATCTCTGGACTAGACAAGAGATATCCCACGATTAAACAGCGTTCGACTTAACGTACTCTACATTTGCTATGCTTTGTTATTAAGGAAACCTCGCTATTTTAGCTGAAAGATCGCCAAACAAACTACCGAAACAACGGCACCCATTTCAAATTGAACAAAATTCACACATACTCGAAGAAGCTTTCATAATCGATTCCTAAGTTCCTAGCATGTTTTGAAACACGATCCAAATTGGCACTACCTTGGGACAAAATTTGTAGCTTGGTTATGTTAAATGTCCACGAAATGCCGCTAACAGAGAGAGATGATCGGCCAGCACTGTTCAAACCCAATGCCAAGCCGGTTTGAGAGGAGATTACAATAAAATGCAAAAAGCAAACACAAACTTACTGAGCTATTTCGACGCTACCACAACTCGCTGCTGCATGAAGAGCCGACCAACCTTCATTGTCTCGAATGTCCAAACGGGCTCCATGATCGACCAGAAAATTAACAAGATCATAATTCTCGTCTATGCAGGCCTGTCGAATACAAAAAGCGGTTAAATGTGGGCAGTCCTAGAAACAGATGTAAATAACCTATTGATATATATAAATATACAACCTGGGTAACCATAAGACCTGAAATCACTTTAAAACCCGAAAGCTCTCTTCTACCTTCGCTCTCAAGATGATCACTCGAAGGAATACTAGTACGAAAATAACGAAAAAAAGTGTTGGAAAATAAATTATATTTGTGGGTATTGGGTAGAAGAAACCCAAGGTTCAAATAAGGAGAGCAAAATGATCATTTCCACCTAAGAATCTGGCATAGATTTCCTTGTATCCATTTGCTGTGGTCTACATTGACATAGTTCAAGGCGTTAACAAGCCGACAGAAATTTTCCCAACAAACAGCGAAGTTTAGAGACGACTACAGTAGATTACTCTGTAACGGATACTCATCTCTGGTAAAGTTTTAATGGAAGCGACGCCTCAAAAATGAGCTTTCTAAGAGCAAGCTCTTCTAATCGTTCAAAGTTTTAAGAAGCGAGTGATTCGTTAATTAGGCCATTGTTTTGAGCTCTAGCTAGGACCCTAGACCTGGTCCAAAAACCGCTCTCGCAAGTACTGCTTTCGCTTCCTATACAATTTTTCTACCTACGATAGGGAAGCTAGATGCTGTACCTGATGTAACGCGGTTAGTCCGTCGACATTTTGGTGATTTATATCAGCGCCTTTCGCCAAAAGTTTCTTCACCTCCTCCACGTCACCGCTCGATACCGCTGAAAGGAACACAGTTCCAAGCGAGAATTGGATTTTAGTCTTCTTTCTAGTCCTATCCGCAGATTCTTTTGCTGTCTCGCTCGTTGTCCATCGTTTTAGGGATTCTTGGCGCTTCTGTAAAGCATTGCTTGCTCTAGATGTTTGGCCACCCGTAAAAGGGTCCGCCATCTTCCCATGACGTTACAGAGCGACCAGCCCGAGGACCGAGCATGAGGCCACGTGACCTGCTGGTGGGCTCCACAAGAACCAATGACGATTCATTAGAATTGTCAACAGCGTTACCAAGCAACTAACGTGACGTCACATACTGCGGGCAATCGTATGTTTTTTTTTGCTTTTTCATTTTCTCGGGTTCTAACGATTCTGTTTGCTTCCATAGCTTACTTTCAGTCACTTTAGTTCGCGTAAATGACTGGCTTTAATTGAACACACTACAATTTGAGATTCCGCGAAATCTCCACGCACAGGAAGAGCTTTATTTTGATAACTAACCAGAAAACTCCTCAGTCTTTCGCAACAAACGGTGTATCGTGACCTCAAAGATGAAAAAAATTTCAAGCACGTCGCATCGAGAATGAAATTCCGCCGAAAAATTGCATAGTATGTAATTTTCTCTCCCATTTTCAACGACTATCTACGCAGTCCACGTCCAATCTTTGAGTCATAAGGTCAAGTTTATTGTTTCCTTATATGGACTGAGTACAACGGACGTAGAGAACAATAGTCTAACATAGAGAAATTAAAGAGTTCCTTCTTTTTATGATTGCCATTTTGAGCGCATTTAGCTCTGTAAGACAATTAGAAAATTATTCTATCTATGCGGTCTGAATTCAGCAGATAACCTACAAACACAATTGCATTTACTACGAGTCTTGCAATGCGTTGATCTTACAAACAGAGACCAACTGAGTAACCGATTTTCGAATCCTTTATCCGGGAACATTCGTGACGATTGTCGTCTGAGTCGAAGGGTCGCGTTCCTTTCCGACTAAATATTTTTTC
>NC_090874.1:57104264-57144264 GCF_036669935.1 Montipora foliosa
CGAGCCTGGGTTCCTGCGGTCACAACGCAGTGCCGTAGCTACTAGGGGATACCGACTTGAGCGCCTTCACATAAAAAATGTGTGCGCAAATTTCTCTTAAAATTTAATTTAAGAAAAAGTTAATAATACGGTGGTATCAATTTGCCGGGACCAGGATTCGAACCTGGGTTACTGCGGCCACAACGCAGAGTCCTGAACATTAGACGATCGCGGCTTGAATGAATTAACAGGAAAAAATACGCGCGCCATTTACTTTCATAATGTTATTTGAGTCAGAAATTGAAAATACGATGACATCACTTTGGCGAGACTAGGATTCCAATCTGGATTACTGCAGTCACAACGCAGTGTCCTAACCTCTAGACGATCGCGCCTTGAACGAATTGACATGAAGAAATATGTGCGCAAATATATTTTGCGCCTTCACATAAAAAATGTGTGCGCAAATTTCTCTTAAAATTTAATTTAAGAAAAAGTTAATAATACGGTGGTATCAATTTGCCGGGACCAGGATTCGAACCTGGGTTACTGCGGCCACAACGCAGTGTCCTAACCACTAGACGATCGCGGCTTGAATGAATTAACGGGGAAAAATAAGTGCGCCATTTACTTTGATAATGTTATTTAAGTCATAAATTGAAAATACGATGACATCACGTTGCGGAGACCAGGATTCGAACCTGGGTTACTGCGGTCACAATGCAGTGGCGTAGCTACTAGAGGATGCCGGCTTGAGCGCCTTCACAGGAAAAATGTGTCCGCAAATTTCTGTTAAAATTTAATTTAAGAAATAAATTGAAAATACGGTGATAACAATTTGCCGGGACCAGGATTCGAACCTGGGTTACTGCGGCCACAACGCATTGTCCTTTTTTTTGCTCTACTGAAAAAGGCTCAAAAAGAGCTTTTTTTATTTACACATAAAAAATAAATATATTAACCGAGTTAAAATGACAATTCACAGCAAATGTAACTTTTTTACGTCATTAGAATGTAAATACTAAACGATTTCCGTCCATTCTGGCAAAAGCTTCGCCCAGACACCATGTGGTTTTAAAACTTTTATGATTCTGTCTAATACAAGATAATTTAAACTTAAACCGTAAGTGGGCTTTGATTGCAGATTTGAAAAGTGCTTCCGGTGTTACAGTTGTTTGGTGAGCTCTATGTTGCACAATCGACGTATGTATAGAATATCTAGTCACTGATAAAGTCCAGTTTAATAAATCAACTTAATGTTTGCTTAAAGGCCCGCCGCGTCTACCTACCTTACCTAGTAATTTAGTTTGCCTCGAAAGTGATTGATTAGTTCCTAAGATCCTGTTAATAAAAGTTTGTACAAAGGTCCAAAAGTTCACAATAGGTAAACAATCCAGAAATGCGTTTTCTATGGTGTCCGTTAAACCACATCTGTAGCAACTTTCAGAGTCTAAGATGCCCATCCTTCGCAGAGAAAGAGCGGTTGGGAGCACTCTGTGTACGATCTTCCAATTAAGGTCGCCTTGTCGATTGGTTATCAGCGGAGAAAAAACAATTCTCCACTGTTCAGAGTCAAAAACTTGCTCTGGTTGCAAGGTTCGTTTCCAGTAATCTATAGCCGGTATTACTGGTTTCTTGGACTGGTGTAACTGATGATAAAGGTGGCGTGTCTTACATTGCAGAATATCGGTAGGAGGCTGGCCGGAAACCGGGTTAACGATTCCAAAAAAGGGTTGTACGCTAGGTTGGGTTTCTGGGTAGCGCATGCAGATCTAATCTTTCCAGTCCGGTGGCAAAGCTCCCAACATTTCATCAAACTGTCGACGCGTTTCCGATATAGGCCGCAGAGGCTGATCCGATAACATTTCAAAAACAGCAGATACAGGTAGAAAACCGGGGACGACCTCGTAGCATATATCCTTAATACGAACAATTCCAGTTGACATCCAATCCGTATATAGAAGAGGCTTGTTTTGGACAGCAATTAGCTCATTAAGAAAGAAAGGCTCCTGTAAGATATCTACAGTAGACTTAGGCGTCTGCATACGAATACGGTGTTCCTTATGCTTAGACCAGGCATTGAGCAGTTCTTTATGAAAGGCAGGGATAGTCCGAGTAATATGCCGTTGAGAGAAGTCCAGAGCTAAGGTCATTTTACCAAGGTTCATATTAGCCACTCCAAGGAAATAAGCCGTAAAGTGTTTCCAATGCGCATCTTCTTCGTTAAGAAGCTTTCTCAGTGAATTCAAACGAAAAGCTTGAATCTTCGTCTCCAACCGAGGTATGTTAAAACCACCCTCCCTCAGGGGTAGCGCCAAGATGTCTGTGTTGACAAGGGGAGGTTTGTTTTTCCAAAAGAAACCATAAATCGCATGCTCGATTTGAGAAATGGCCCAAGAGGGCACAGCCAATGATGTAACGTTATACCATAAGGTGGATGTTAAGAGACTGTTTATTAAGAGGGCTCTTCCTTTGAGGCTTAGATCTCTGTGGCACCAAGCGCCAATAATATTATCGATCTTCTGAATTTTTTCCTCCCAGTTCCTACGTGAGCAATCGACATTACCAAAATATTGTCCTAGAATCTTTTCAGGGAGGCAATCATTATACCAGTCAAAGCCGTAAAGCTGATCAACACGATGTCTGAGCGAACCGCTCCACAGTCCCTTGCACTTGCTCTTATTAATCTTTGCTCCCGCAGCACGCTCGTATAGTATCGTATCGTCTCGTATCGAATGAATTAACGAGAAAAAATATGTGCGCCATTTACTTTGATAATGTTATTTAAGTCATAAATTGAAAATACGATGACATCACTTTGCCGAGACCAGGAATCGAACCTGGGTTACGGCGGTCACAATGCAGTGTCGTAGCTACTAGAGAATGCCGGCTTGAGCGCCTTCACATAAAAAATGTGTGCGCAAATTTCTCTTAAAATTTATTGTAAGAAATAAATTGAAAATATAGTGATGTCAATTTGCCGGGACCAGGATTCGAACCTGGGTTACTGCGGCCACAACGCAGTGTCCTAACCACTAGACGATCGCGGCTTGAATGAATTAACAGGAAAAAAAATGTGCGCCATTTACTTTGATAATGTTATTTAAGTCAGAAATTGAAAATACGATGACATCACTTTGGCGAGACTAGGATTCCAAGCTAGGTTACTGCGGTCACAACGCAGTGTCCTAACCACTAGACGATCGTGGCTTGAATGAATCAGCCGGAAAAAATATGTGCGCCATTTACTTTGATAATGTTATTTAAGTCATAAATTGAAAACACGATGACATCACTTTGCCGAGACCAGGATTCGAACCTGGGTTACTGCGGCCACAACGCAGTGTCCTAACCACTAGACGATCACGGCTTGAATGAATCAGCCGGAAAAAATATGTGCGCCATTTACTTTGATAATGTTATTTAAGTCAGAAATTGAAAATACGATGACATCACTTTGGCGAGACTAGGATTCCAATCTGGATTACTGCAGTGTCCTAACCACTAGACGATCGCGGCTTGAACGAATTGGCATGAAGAAATATGTGCGCAAATATATTTTGTAATGTTCTTTAAGTCAGAAATTAAAAATACGATGATATCACTTTGCCGAGACCAGGTTTCGAACCTCTAGTGTCCTAACCACTAGACGATCGCGGCTTGAACGAATTGGCATGAAGAGATATGTGCGCAAATATATTTTGTAATGTTCTTTAAGTCAGAAATTAAAAATACGATGATATCACTTTGCCGAGACCAGGTTTCGAACCTCTGTTCCTGCGGTCACAATGGAGTGTCGTAGCTACTAGAGAATCCCGACTTCAGCGCCTTCACATGAAAAATGTGTGCGCGAATTTCTCTTAAAATTTATTTTAAGTAATCAATTGAAAATACGGTGATATCAATTTGCCGGGACCAGGATTCGAACCTGGGTTACTGCGGCCACAACGCAGTGTTCTAACCACTAGACGATCGCGGCTTGAATGAATTAACGGCAAACAATATGTGCGCCATTTACTTTGATAATGTTATTTGAGTCAGAAATTGAAAATACGATGACATCACTTTGGCGAGACTAGGATTCCAATCTGGATTACTGCAGTCACAACGCAGTGTCCTAACCTCTAGACGATCGCGCCTTGAACGAATTGACATGAAGAAATATGTGCGCAAATATATTTTGTAATGTTCTTCAAGTCATAAATTGAAAATACGATGACATCACTTTGCCGAGACCAGGATTCGAACCTGGGTTACTGCGGTCACAATGCAGTGTCGTAGCTACTAGAGAATGCCGGCTTAAGCGCCTTCACATAAAAAATAACTGCCCAAATTTCTCTTAAAATTTAATTTAAGAAATAGATTGAAAATACGGCGATAACAATTTGCCGGGACCAGGATTCGAACCTGGGTTACTGCGGCCACAACGCAGTGTCCTAACCATCCTCTCCTCGGCGGAGAAAAGCCCTGGGAACGAGGTTGTCTTTTAAGTCAGAAATTAAAAATACGATGACATCACTTTGCGGAGACCAGGTTTCGAACCTAGGTTACTGCGATCACAACGCAGTGCTGTAGCTACTAGGGGATACCGACTTGAGCGCCTTCACATAAAAAATGTGTGCGCAAATTTCTCTTAAAATTTAATTTAAGAAATAAATTGAAAATACGGTGATAACAATTTGCCGGGACCAGGATTCGAACCTGGGTTACTGCGGCCACAACGCAGTGTCCTAACCACTAGACGATCACGGCTTGAATGAATTATGTAAAAAAATATGTGCGCCATTTACTTTGATAATGTTATTTGAGTCAGAAATTGAAAATACGATAATAGCACTTTTCCGAGACTAGGATTCCAATCTGGATCACTGCAGTCACAACACAGTGTCCTAACCACTAGACGATCACGGCTTGAACGAATTGGCATGAAGAAATATGTGCGCAAATATATTTTGTAATGTTCTTTAAGTCAGAAATTAAAAATACGATGATATCACTTTGCCGAGACCAGGTTTCGAACCTCTGTTCCTGCGGTCACAATGGAGTGTCGTAGCTACTAGAGAATCCCGACCTCAGCGCCTTCACATGAAAAATGTGTGCGCAAATTTCTCTTAAAATTTATTTTAAGAAATAAATTGAAAATATGGTGATATCAATTTGCCGGGACCAGGATTCGAACCTGGGTTACTGCGGCCACAACGCAGTGTCCTAACCACTAGACGATCGCGGCTTGAATGAATCAGCCGGAAAAAATATGTGCGCCATTTACTTTGATAATGTTATTTAAGTCAGAAATTGAAAATACGATGATATCACTTTGGCGAGACTAGGACTCCAATCTGGATTACTGCAGTCACAACGCAGTGTCCTAACCACTAGACGATCGCGGCTTGAACGAATTGGCATGAAGAAATATGTGCGCAAATATATTTTGTAATGTTCTTTAAGTCAGAAATTAAAAATACGGTGATATCACTTTGCCGAGACCAGGTTTCGAACCTCTGTTCCTGCGGTCACAATGGAGTGTCGTAGCTACTAGAGAATCCCGACTTCAGCGCCTTCACATGAAAAATGTGTGCGCAAATTTCTCTTAAAATTTATTTTAAGAAATAAATTGAAAATATGGTGATATCAATTTGCCGGGACCAGGATTCGAACCTGGGATACTGCGGCCACAACGCAGTGTCTTAACCACTAGACGATCGCGGCTTGAATGAATTAACGGCAAAAAATATGTGCGCCATTTACTTTTATAATGTTATTTCAGTCAGAAATTGAAAATACGATGACATCACTTTGGCGAGACTAGGATTCCAATCTGCATTACTGCAGTCACAACGCAGTGTCCTAACCTCTAGACGATCGCGCCTTGAACGAATTGACATGAAGAAATATGTGCGCAAATATATTTTGTAATGTTCTTCAAGTCATAAATTGAAAATACGATGACATCACTTTGCCGAGACCAGGATTCGAACCTGGGTTACTGCGGTCACAATGCAGTGTCGTAGCTACTAGAGAATGCCGGCTTAAGCGCCTTCACATAAAAAATGACTGCCCAAATTTCTCTTAAAATTTAATTTAAGAAATAGATTGAAAATACGGCGATAACAATTTGCCGGGACCAGGATTCGAACCTGGGTTACTGCGGCCACAACGCAGTGTCCTAACCACTAGACGATCGCGGCTTGAACGAATTAACGGCAAAAAATATGTGCGCCATTTACTTTGATAATGTTATTTGAGTCAGAAATTGAAAATACGATGACATCACTTTGGCGAGACTAGGATTCCAATCTGGATTACTGCAGTCACAACGCAGTGTCCTAACCTCTAGACGATCGCGGCTTGAACGAATTGACATGAAGAAATAGTGCGCAAATATATTTTGAAATGTTCTATAAGTCATAAATTGAAAATACGATGACATCACTTTGCCGAGACCAGGATTCGAACCTGGGTGACTGCGGTCACAATGCAGTGTCGTAGCTACTGGAGAATGCTGGCTTGAGCGCCTTCACATAAAAAATGTGTGCGCAAATTTCTCTTAAAATTTAATTTAAGAAATAGATTGAAAATACGGCGATAACAATTTGCCGGGACCAGGATTCGAACCTGGGTTACTGCGGCCACAACGCAGTGTCCTAACCACTAGACGATCACGGCTTTAATGAATTGGCATGAAGAAATATGTGCGCAAATATATTTTGTAATGTTCTATAAGTCATAAATTGAAAATACGATGACATCACTTTGCCGAGACCAGGATTCGAACCTGGGTTACTGCGGTCACAATGCAGTGTCGTAGCTACTAGAGAATGCCGGCTTGGGCGCCTTCACATAAAAAATGTGTGCGCAAATTTCTCTTAATATTTAATTTAAGAAATAAGTTATGGTGATGTCAATTTGCCGAGACCAGGATTCGAACCTGGGTTACTGCGGCCACAACGCAGTGTCCTAACCTCTAGACGATCGCGGCTTGAACGAATTGACATGAAGAAGTATGTGCGCAAATATATTTTGTAATGTTATTTAAGTCATAAATTGAAAACACGATGACATCACTTTGCCGAGACCAGGATTCGAACTTGGGTTATTACGGCCATAACGCAATGTCCTGTTACCTAGAGGATCGCGGCTTGAGAGAATTAAAATGAAAAAATATGTGCACCATTTACGTTTATAATGTTGCTCAAGTAAGAAATTAAAAAAACTATGACAATAAATTATCTGCACCAGGATTCGAACCTGGGTTACTGCGGTTACAACGCAGTGTGGTAGCTACTGGAGGATCCCGGCTTTAGTGCCTTCATATGAAAAATGTGTGTTCAAATTTCTCTTAAAATGTAATTTAAGAAATAAATTGAAAGTACGGTGATATCAATTTGCCGGGACCAGGATTCGAACCTGGGTTACTGCGGCCACAACGCAGTGTCCTAACCACTAGACGATCGCGTCTTGAACAAATTGAGACGAAAAAACATTCGCACCATTTACTTTAATAATGTTATTTAAGTCAGAAAATGAAAATACAATGACATCAGTTTGTCGAGACCAGGATTCTAAGCTGAGTTACTGCGGTAACAGCGCAGTGTCTTAATCCCTTGACGATCGCGGCTTGAACGAATTGACATGAAGAAATATGTTCGCAAATGTATTTTGTAATGTCATTTAAGTCAGAAATTAAAAATACGATGATATGATATGATATGATATTTTATTATTTATGCACGGTAAAATCATCAGCTAAGATTACAAACAATGCTAAAATCTAAATTACAAAAGGTAAAATTTTAAAATGATTACAATAAAATACAATTACTATAGTATTATATTAATTCTAAGGCTGCTTTCCATGAATGCCGTGCTTTATACTAAAATATGTCTTTAATCAGATTTTTGAAAAGCCCAAGAGACTCTGCTTGTCTCGCTTTGAGGGGTAAGCTATTCCAGACAGTAGCACCTCTATAGCTGAAGCTGTTTCTATAATAATTTGTCCGCGGAAACGGAACATTAAGCTTTCTTTCAGAGTCTCTTAAACTATAAACAGATTCGCGGTTTGTAAATTTAGAACATAGATATTCCGGTGCTAGCCCCTGAAGACACTTATAGACCATTGTGGCCAGCGCAATTTGTTGCTGGCTAACTAGATTTTTCCAGCCTAAAACTTTGAATAGCTCGCTAGCATTTGCATCAAAATTAGAGAAGGTCAAAACTCTGGCTGCTCTATTTTGCAGTTTTTGTAATTTGTCATGTAACGTGATACCACAGTTTCCCCAGACGACATTGCAGTAGTCAAAGTGCGGTTGAAGTAAAGCGTGATAAATAGAGCGCAATGTCGTGTGAGGAACGAGATGCCTTATACGTTTGAGGGCTCCAATTCCAGAAGCTACTTTCTTTGTCAGTTTATCGACATGGCTACTCCAGTTAAGATTATTATCAATAAGCACGCCCAGGGATTTAGCAACAGAAACTTGAGTGATAGGAGCACCATTAATCTCGGGAATTGGAGGATATGTGAGAGCATACAACCTCTGCCTTGATCCAATCAGCATAAATTCGGTTTTTGTCATGTTCAGGGTAAGTTTGTTTGCTATCAACCACTTTTTAACATTTTCTAGATCATGGTTAAGTCTTGATTCTATGTCGCCTGTATTGTCACCCGCATATGTTAGGTGGGTGTCATCTGCGTACATCCATGGCATACAATTCGTTAGACAGTTTGGCAGATCATTGATATATAGCAAAAACAACAATGGACCCAAAATAGTCCCTTGAGGGACGCCGCAACTTAGTGAGCAAGTTTTAGAAAGTGATCCATTAATGGAACACTTTTGAGTGTGGTTGTCCAAATAGGACTTAAACCAGTTGTAAGAAATGCCATGTATGCCGTAATTATTTAATTTAGATAAAAGGATCTCGTGATTAACCGTATCAAAAGCTTTTTTTAGGTCTAGGAAAACAACAGCGTTTATTTTTCCTCGGTCAATGTTGTAAGCCCAAGTATCCGTAGCCCCAAGTAAAGCCGTAACGGTGGAATGAATAGAGCGAAAACCAGATTGGCATTTACATATTACGTTATGCTTTGTTAGGTACGCATATAATTGGTTATAAACTATTCTTTCGAACACTTTGGCTATAACCGGGATAACGGAAATTGGGCGGTAATTGTTTAGGTCATCACGTTCCCCTTGTTTGAATAGTGGAGTGACCCGTGCACACTTCCAGTCGTCTGGGAACACACCTACATTTAATGACTGATTGAAAATATAGCACAGCGGTTTGCAAATAAGATCCGCGCATTCACGAATAAGTCGAGAAGAAATTTTGTCAAGGCCGACTGCCTTTGATTTTTTCAGTTTATTCAGCAGTGAAAATACTTCATTTGTGGAGGTTGGGCGGAACTGAAACTCCTTATCCGTGCTAGTGAGATAATTCAGATAGCTGTTGCCATCTGAAGAAGGAACATCACTAGCAAGTTTCGGGCCAATGGTAGCAAAATAACGATTAAATTCGTGCGCTATTTCTGCTGGAGCTGTTACTGATTGCTCATTTACATTCAGTTGTTTCACAGACGTTTCCACGAAATTTCGGGAAGACAGCTCATTGATGATCTGCCAGGTTTTGCGGGAATCACCCTTATGCTCGTTTAGCATATTTTGACAATAAACTTGCTTCGCTAGCCTAGTCGCACTATTGACTTTGTTCCGCTGTCTTTTAAAGTGAACCCAATCATTAGGATTTTTTGATCTAATTGCTCTGAGTTTCAAAATATCTCGATCGTGCATCTGTTTTTTAAGCTCAGAAGTAATCCATGGGGAACCCCGCGCGCGAACACGAGTGGTTCTCAATGGAGCGTGCTTGTTAACAATAGCCAAAAAGGATTCCTTCCATTCATTCCACATATCATTTGGATTGGAAGAATTGTTTATGTGATCCCAATCTTGAGATGCAACATCGCTACGAAATTTATCACGGTCAAAACTTCGAAAATTCCTATAGGTTATATTAGTGTGACCCTTACTCTGTCCATTAATGGCTAATTTTCGATAGACATAGACCATGCTGTGATCGCTAATGCCAATATGACGCACACCTGAGCATAACACCTTGTCAGGACGGTTATTCTTGTTGGTTCTGTTATGAGTTGTTGAAGACCATAAACATCCGTGATAGTTAATAATTTGCGTGTATCGCTGTCAAACTGGGATGCGGCCATATTGCAATTTAGATCCCCTAAAAGGTAGAATTCAGTATTAAGGGAATCCAATTTCCCAATCAACTCTTCAAAAGGTGAAAATATACTAACAAGCGAATTAGGTGGTCTATACCACGTAGCAACAATAAATGATTTAGAACGAGGTTTGCGTTTGACATCACTTTGCCGCGACCAGGATTCGAACTTGGGTTATTACGGCCATAACGCAGTGCCCTGTTACCTAGACGATCGCGGCTTGAGTGAATTAACATGAAAAAATATGTGCACCATTTACGTTTATAATGTTGCTCAAGTCAGAAATTAAAAAAACTATGACAATAAATTATCTGGACCAGGATTCGAACCTGGGTTACTGCGGGTACAACGCAGTCTCGTAGCTACTGGAGGATCCCGGCTTGAGTGCGTTAGCGTGAAGAAATATGTGAGCAAATGTTATTTAAGTAAGAAATTAAAAATACGAGGACATAAAATTGCCGCGACCCTGATTTAAACGTGGGTTACTGCAGCCACAACGCAGTGTCATGACCACTAGACGGTGGCGGCCCTAGTGCATTGAAATGAAGGAATATGTGCGCAATTTACTTGGGTAATGAGATACTACTAAGAATTAAAAATAGGATGGCTTGAGCGCCTTGATCTGAAGGGATACGTGTGCTTTTTATTTATATAATGTTATTCAACGTAAAAATTAAAAATTCGATGACATCAATTTGCCGGGATCAGGATTCAAACCTGGGTTACTGCGGCCACAACGCAGTGTCCTATCGACTAGTCAATCGCGGCTTGAAGCCTTGACTTGAAAAAATGTGCGCACAAATTTCTCTTGAAATGTTATTTAAGCAAGAAATTAAAATTACGTTGACATCAAATTGCCGGGACCAGGATTCGAAGCTGAGTTACTGCGGCCACAACGCAATGTCCTAACCACTACAAGGTGGCGGCCCTAGTGCATTGAAAGGAAGGAATATGTGCGCAATTTACTTGGGTAATGAAATACTACTAACAATTAAAAATACGATGAGTTGCCTGGACTAAGACTCGGACCTGCATTACTGCGGCCACAACGCAGGGTCCTGACCACTAGACGATCGCGGCTTGAATGAATTTAACTGCAGGAATATGTGGGAAATTTACTAAATAAATAAGTAATGACATTTAAATAACAATTTAAAAAATATATAATGTTACTGCGGCCACAACGCGGGATCCTAACCAATAGACGATGGCGGCTTGAGTGCATTTAACTGGAGGAATATGTGGGCAATTTACTTGCAGATTGAGATGTAAGAATCGAAAATGCGATGAGTCAATAGGAAAAGTGTATATAGGATGCTATTAAATTGCCTGGACTAGGAAATGAAGCTGGTTACCGTTTGAATGTTTCCCCTAATTTATTTTAACCAGAAGCTTTTCGTGTGATAATTTACTGTCTGACAAAGAAATTCACCGTGAGGAAGCAACAAATCATTCGTAGAGAAAACAATACAATTAATATATTCAAAAGAAAATGTACAATTTGTAAACACACGCACAAAAAATATATAACCAGGAAGAATTTCGAGAAATAAGTCTATTGTTCAACGCTTCTTTATATTGAAAATTTTCTCCAATCTCTTCCAAGCTATCTCGCTCCTTTAGGAATTAACAAGAAAACAAGAGAAATGGAAACTTGTTTCTCCATATTGCAAATTCCCTCTAGAGTTCATCTAGGACAACATCCGTAAGTTTTGCTTCGCGGTCTTTTATTTAATCCATCATGGAAGTACTTCACTTGTCCTGGCATGAGTTCATCGCTTGGTTTCACCAAAAATAAATATCTGCACAAGATTCATTTCCGTTCTATTGCTACAACCAGACGTACTCCCTTTTTGATAGTCGCAAATCTTGATTTCCATCACAGAGAGTTCTGTCCGCAAGAGACAGTGTTTGATGAAGTCTTCGAGTCTTCATTCTAAAGGGAAGGAAATAAATCTTTAATGGTAAGTATGCCACAAAGATTTACAAGTCTGTTAATAAATACTCTTTTGTGATCAAAATTAAGGACGAGGTAAGAGAACGCATTATCCATATCTGTCCCCATGCATACTAAGCCTATGCCACGGAATTCTCACGAAGTACGTCTAATCGCGCAAAGCGCAAACCATGCAATGACTCGCGCAAGCACCGTGCTATCTCATGGGATCTCCCGCCTTCTGGTCATGTGATAGAACAACAATCAGTGGCGCTATGACGGCTTGTGATTTGTCATTGGATTCTTGCGGGAGTCTCATTTCGCGGGAAATTTAAACTAAACATAAATCGGTCCGTGACTTGAGCGTGCACATTTTCCCGCGCTTTGTGTCGGCTAGGTGTAAATTGCTTCGAGTTTGGATTGGTTTACTGGATTGTCATCGGCCTTTTTGATTGGCCAAAGTAATTACTTTGGTTTTGGTTTTACGACGCTCGATTGAAACTCGTTCTTAACCGTAAATCATGATTTCCATTTTTTTATCGCTCGTTTTTACTGTCACGCAACAA
This sequence comes from Montipora foliosa, assembly GCF_036669935.1. Taxonomy (NCBI): domain Eukaryota; kingdom Metazoa; phylum Cnidaria; class Anthozoa; order Scleractinia; family Acroporidae; genus Montipora; species Montipora foliosa. The sequence continues at coordinate 57,116,980 of NC_090874.1, forward strand.
AAAATAAAATCGAAACCGTTCAATGAAATAAGCCAGAAACTTGGAATGTTGTAGGAGACAAATTCGTAAATCACCTCACCAATTCTCAGGTATGTGCGGTACATCTTCGTCGAAACGTTTTACGCAACTTTATAGAGTTTTGTAAGGAGCCGCCATGTTGGTGCACCAATATGCCAGGGTGCATTCCGCATAGACCCCACGCCGAAGGTACGCCGAGGGCTTTTAAAATGTACGCCGAATAGGCCACAAGTCTACGCCATTGGTAGCACACTACGCCAAATATTGCCTTTATCACTCGCTTCAGTACGCCGACATTTTGTTGATCGCACGCCGGTACGCCGCAAAATTTTAAAACCCACGCCGAAGATCTTCGGCGTACCCTAAACTAAATGCACCCTGGCCAATATGGCGCCCAAAAATCAACACGAGAATCTGGAATTCACGTAGCAATGAAAGCGCTTACTTTTCGCTCACGAGATAAAATATATGTGTATGAACACATCTCTTAATGCACTTGAAACGCTCAGACTGCTGAGATTCATAGGCATAGACATTTTTTCCAACCAAATAACTTTGTGTCATGGTGTCACGCAAGGTGACAATTCGGAAATTCAAAATGCTGTATTTTCGAAACGAAAGACGTCATGGAACATTGTTTCATGTTTTTATCTCCATTTGTCCTTCCCTCGGCTTCTATTTGTCAGAAAATGCCACATGATAAAATTCACCTTTGATCGTTCAGTAGTTTTCCTCCAAGCTAGCATTGTGTAGCAAATAAAGTTTGTATGCATGAAAATATAGTTGATTCGGCAAATCAAAAGGGAACTCACCAGAACATTTCACATGAAGGCATCTTGTCCTGTCTCTTAGCTTTGTCGGACAACTAGCTCCATCCTTCTTTGCGCTTTTAATAATCTTTCTTATCCGAAACTTTCTTCCTCGATTACACTTTTTAGTACACGATGTCCACGGAGACCACTCTGTTACGATACAATCTGACAAAGAAAATTATAATGAGAAATGATTTCAAAGGCTTTAAGCCACGCACGGAAGGGTGAAGGGAAGGGTAGGGATGCTCGTCGTCTCGCTTAGGGGTATAATTTTCGGATTTTGGTCTCACAGAGGGTTTTCTGGGCAAAACGCAATCGTATGTAGCCGTAAAGGGTTTCCTTTAGGATTGCGCGCGAAGAAGTATAAAAATTTATATTTAATACTTATTAAAGATGGTCTCTTTTAGGGGTCAAAAAAGCCTAGGCCATGCCCAGATTGGTCTCCTTCAGGGGTTCAATTCAAAATTTGCGACGAAGATCCCCACCCGGGCTTTAAGGAGAATAAAAAGCAAATAATATAACTGAAACATCTTTCAGTTGTCAGTTCATGGTTTATTTTTTTTTTTTTTGGAAGCAAAAAGACATAAGGCTTGCATGGTCACGATCCACAAGTTTGACGCATATAACATAAAAGGGAATTTTACTTTTGTCTTGCTCGCGTTTGTGCTTTTTTTTGTCGGAAAGGCGCATTCACCATATTTGTCCCAATAGAGGTTTTGCACGGTAGCCATGTTGCATGGCAGGAACAATTAAAATGTTTTGCATTAATAAGAACATTTGTTCCCATAGGAAAATGAACCTATTGTTCCTGCCATGCAAAATGGCTGCCGTGCAAAACCTCTATTACGATAAAAACTGGCCATTTTTACACTAAACTGAGACACATGAGACGTCTGGACGACTTTGGACAATTTATTTTAGTGTGTCTTTTAGTCTGTCAGTTTATTCTTCCTGTAAGGAGAGAAAGACGCGTCTACTGAGACGATCCAAATCGTTTAGTGGGTCCTAGACAAAAACAACCATTATTTGAAAGCAATTATTATTTCTGTGTCATCCTGCGTATTTATATCAAATACGACCTCTTATTGGTCAGTTGGTGTGAAAATGGACCGCGCGGTCATGGAAACCACAAACAAAAGTTACCTTCGGAGCATTGGCAATAATATTCAAATAACTATCATTTGCTATAATTAAGATTTACCATTGCTTTTATCTGCAGGGCATTTAGGTAGCTTGCATTTTCTCCATTTTATAAGCGAGTGGTAGTCTGGACACGGCTTTCCTCCAGGTCCCGCTTTTTGCAGAATTGTGCGCGACCGAAATCGACCACCACGACCACATGTACCGCGACAATCGCTCCAGTCAGACCACGGAGAGAGCTTGCAGTTCTCCTTGATCGAAAGTGGTGGACCTGACAAAAGAGGTCAAGATGAAAAAAGTTACTTAAATCATCAAAGCGAAAAAAGCGATTATGTAGTGGTTCGCTCAGTTTTTAACGTGGCAGCCTTAATGAGACGCTAAAATACCCAAAGCTGGCATGATGCACATGTGCAACGCACATAAATATAAACATAAACTGTTACTTTTTTCTCCTTTGCGTTTGAGTTTATTTGCGCAAAATTTCTTTCCAAGATGGCGTCCGAGCCTGGCGCCATGTTGTTTTCAACTTCACATGACACTGAGGGCTTGAAACAATTGGAGTTTTTTGCACCATTTGATTACATTGCCGTTTTCACTGTTCCGCTTCACTCGTAACTGTGACATAATGCAAAAGGAAGAAGATATTTCTTTCCATTTCTTTCGTCGGCGCCTTTTTTTGCAATTGCCTTCTAGTAGTTTATACTTATTTTTTCCTTGCGATTAGATTCGCGTTGCACCGGCAAGCCACACTTGTGGCAAGCAACACAGCAGTGTGGTCATAAAGCCTGAAAAAAGTAACTTCGACACCTGAGAGTCTCGAATTATAAATCTTCTCTTCTGAAACCCAGAACTGACTACATGAAGCGTAGTTTCAGTTATCAGTAGCGGTGCTCTTCTATGAAACAATCTTCCCAAAGAAGTATGCAAAGTCGATAACTTAAGTCTCTTTAATAGAAGTATTCACAGATGGTTTTCTGAAGAGTAATTCCATAAGGCAAATATGTAAACCAGTTGTAGAGGTTTTTTTCCATGTAAGGCTTTCACTCGCTCACTCCTTCATTCACCCAATGGCCTTTTTTCTAGAGGAAGTAAATATTTGTAGGCGAAGTGGTAAATTTTTCTGTTGTGATAAGGGCATACTCGGAAAAAATTCGAGTTCGAGCGCTTCTTGCAGGGTTGTTTCTTGCTTCTTGCAACGCCTTCCGATTCCTATTTCTGTTGCTCTGCCACTAAGAAACAGGAAACTAAGTCCATTAAACAATAGGTACATGTCACAAAACGTCCTACCTAATGATTGGATTGAGATGTCAACTGGTGACGTATTCGAACATGAATAAGGTAATTCCAGGAGCTCATGCGCTCAAGGTAATTCAAATTAGCTTAACACACTCACCAGTGCAATTGTCCATGGCACAAGGTCTGAATTCGGCCAGATTAGGGCATGGTAATCCATTATTCGTAGGTTTCTTGATTATTGCTCGCCCCCTAACCTGTTGACCATGTCCACACGTGACCGAACAAGACGACCATGACGACCATCGGGAAACTTCGCAATGAATTCTTTTCTCTGTGTGATGAGATAAACGAGAATTCCCTGAGTTCACCGCCTCGCAGATTACGCTTCACACACCTTTATTCATCAAAGCATTTTGCTTGATTGTCCCAATGGTGAGCAATATGCGGCAACCACCGCCCCAGTAACGATAACGCAAACTTTTTGAAAATACAATCTTGAGCCCCTGAAAGTACTCCACGATAATTTCAAACCTCTCAGTGTTTACAAAGTTGCTGAACAAGCGAAAAAAGAGTACACTTAAAAATAGTGTTAACGAGTATAAAAGTATTAAGTTATAAGAGTTCACTCATCGCAATTATAAACGTTACTTGAGAAGTGACATAAGGAAAGCCTGAAAAATTCAGGCTTGAATTCAGACTTGAACGGGCATTCAAACCTGAATTCAAGCCATACAAGCCTGATCCCTCTAATTCAAGGCTGAATTCAACCCTGATTTGTTCAAGTCTGAATTTTCCCTGCTTTCCCTTCGTTACAGCTCAAGTAACGTTTATAACTGCGATGATCTGCAACTTGATTCTTTCCGCAGTTCAAATATATGTCTTTCATATATGTCTCGTCATAGAAAAAGTACTCAAAGAACAAATCACTATCTTTGTTCTTTTAAGTGTTCCATTTGCCTTCCGACCTCATCGTTGCATTTTAACTTGCACGGACAATGAGCCTGAGTTTAAAGCTCCATCTACGGACAGAGAGTTTAAAAGCTCGTGCAAAGAGTGAATATAAAATTCAATCCATGGGCACTTACTTTGTGGAGGAAACGGTTGTCGAATTTGCACACAATCACCGGAAGTGTCCATGAGCTGCAATTTAATCTGACCAAAGGGTCGTATGATGTCACTTCCTTCCGTGTTCGGAAATGATGCCTCAGAATGTTGGTGAGTGTGTCTGGTTATGTTCCTGATTGGTTGCTGAGGTTCTGATCTTCTATTGGCTGATATAAAGTTGATTCCATCATCGGTTCCTGTAGGAGTATCAATAAAAAAAGATGAATTTCGGCGGTTTTTTTCTTTTCGGAAGTTCTATTCCTGATCTAAATTGAAGACAGCTTAGGGGGAATGAATTAAAAAATAGAAAAATCGTAACTTCCAGTCATTTGGAATAGACCGCGTTTTATAAGAGAAACTTGAACATGCGCACAAAGAATGGATCTCAGCTGAGTGCAAAAATACAAATTAATGTACAGAAGCTCGGAAAATGCCTTCAGCCATCAGTGCTGTGACAGGGCCAGGTGTGTGACCAGCCAGGTGAGAAGGGAGGGAAAGGCACTACCTACGGAGAAATGCTGTTACTCTCCAAAGTGTCCGCGATTTTCAGTCATTTCAAATTGCCGATTCCTGTAAAACAATGTAAAAATACATGGGGCCGCGCCTGGGGTCCCTCTGCCACTTTCACTACGATAGGACTACACCGTGGCAATCTTGAATAAAATACATTTTGTTTTTACCAGCGTCCCATGGGTGAAGATCCATCGTGATTTGTTTTCTCCATGTGCAATTACCGCCACATAGGTTCACTCGATCCACGCCCACGTTCCAGTCAGGACTCGGGAACATCTTTGCAAGTGCTGAAACGAGATTGCGCCTTTTGTCCGCCTTAAACGTTGTGGAAACTTGGCCATTGCTCTTGTACAACGCTGGAGTCTTGATAATGCTGCGAATTCAAATGAAAAACTAAATCAAATTCTCCAATATTTGCGTCCACAACGTCTTGCAATGGTTAATTTCAAGATTAAGAAAATGCAATTGCAAATTCAAACTCGCTATATATAACGTTAATTAATAAAACCAGGGAGGGTCTTAATTTCGTTTTCACGTCTATCGACGCTATTGAACACAACGTGACTAACAATAAAGTAGTAGAGGGAGGGGTACATGCATGTATATAGGTTTGGTCCGAATAGCGCGTTACTTTATCGGCTTTCAGTAGGTCACAGAATAAGAATATAAAGCTATAGAGCGTTTTCACTCACGTGACCAGCAGCCAAATTGGATTACTGAAACAAAAGAAAGTATTTGCATAAAAATAGAGTTCAATTCCCGGAGGATTAGTTTGGTACACCATAATGGCCGCCATTCCTTTGTTTTGGAACACCAACATGGCCGCCGCGACGTCATGTGAAAACGCTCTATAGCAGATTTACAATTTAAGCTCTTACTCAGGGGATTCATCTTGAAATGCTCATGTGCAACGCTGTGTAGTGGTCTCTAATGTAAACTGCAACTCACACACTCTCCTCACCTGAAAATATTATCTCCCTGACGTTTCATCTCCTGTTGCAGTTTCTCAACAGCTCCCCACTCGCTGACCCTGGTTACACCGGGCGAGGCCATCCCTCCATACTTCCATAGGATGTAATCTTTGCTGTGTGATGCGCCAATAAGAGGAGACCAGCGAGCCATCAATCCAGGAAAGTGACGTGGATATGTGGCCTTAGTCCATTTACCTTTCGGTGAGAAAACCGTATATTTTTTGTTTGTTTGTTTGTCTTTTGACAATCATGTAGTTGCTCAACACGATATGGCTGACCTCATGTTACAGAGGACTGTTAAAATTGTCAATGCCTAAGAGAGTGGCGAGATCCATAATTGGCAAAATTTTACTTCAAGGCGGAGCACTTTAAGTTGCGCACCGTGCAAGTGAAACAACTTATGTCAGTACTTCGAAGGCACCTGAACTTGGCCGAAAATGCACGTAACCACGCGCATGCTCAATTTCGATAAAAATAACATAAACGACGTATTTAGATTAACAAGGGCAGCGCTAGCATTATGGGTTATTTTCTAGTACGGGTTTTCGTTTACATAAGAAGCAGAGTTTAGCTGACGACACTTTCTGCCATTCATCAACTGTAGGACGAATGAGGTGTTGACATCGAGGGGGCCTGGGAGGAGCAAGAGGACACTTTGTGACGCTTATCATGTAAAAACTCGCTTGTAGCCAGTTTTGTGCATTTTTGGATATTCCTTGTTCGCTGAATTATGTCATTTACCTCTAACTTATGCGACAGGCAGAAACACCAACCAGATTCCCAGTAATTCTACTCCACAGTGATCCTTTGCATGCAAGAGTTCTCTATTTAGCTTAATTTGAGTCATTTGAACAACAATAAAAGCAAGATGGCACACGCTAACACCAACACGGTAACAACACGATGTGGCCAACACATCACGCATGCGCACAACTATTTCACCCGGTCAATTAGCAGCCATGGACAGCTTTTTTTTCTTTTTCGTGAAAAACACAAACTCCTTTATTCACAAGATAAAAAAACTCCTATTTACAATCGTCATAGGAAAAAATAAAGTGCAAACTCGAAAAAGGTCTCTCAAGAGAAAAACAAACACAAAGTTCATAGGACTCGGGCGGGTCTGCCTGCGAGCAGGCGAAACCTCGCATTCTGATGTCTTAGCTGGAGCTCGCTTCATAGGTTTCTTGCCGGTTTGTAGTTGCACACAAAACTTACGCTGAACTTGATAAACAAAACGAGCCATGTACTGATGAGAATCAACGGACAAACCATTTTTCTCTATCACACAAGAAACAAAAGTCAGTAACTCGAGCAGGAGACATGCAGATCACGTCATCACGGGAGGAGTCGCCCAGAGCAGAAATTAAAGAAGACATGAATCAATCTTATCACGATGAGCAACAACGGAGCAACTGAGGTAACAGGTTCACTATCAGCAGTAACAGCAGACGATGCAGGAACAGTAGGAACAGAAGAAGGAACCTCAGGCGATACAGGAACGGAGGCTGAAGACGGCGATGTAGAAACAGACACAGGAGCAGGAACTTTAGCGGGATACACGGAGACGGAAGTCGACGAGGTAGAAACAGCAGGTGCAGAACAAAGTGGACGGGGTTTAGCAGCAACCTCCTCATCCCCAGAAGCCATCTCTCCATCATCAGATGCCAGAACACTGAGGGGGCTGACAAGCATACCACGCACGACAAGGAAAATCATGAACACGAACAAAATACGGCATTTCATTGTCTAAGGCTATCTTCACAACACGGTTGCCATTGTAGAGCGCAGGAGAGCCATCGTACCTACTACGCTTAACAGAAGGGACTTCACCAAAAGAACTAAAGAAACTGGAGACATCATCGTCCGATACTTCTGCAGCAAAACAGCAAAACTGTTCTCCCACGGCAAGCGTGTGGGAAGGTGGATCACATTAAGAGATTGGTAAGCAACACGCTTGCCGTGGGAGAACAGTTTTGCTGTTCCCAACCCAGCTTACCACATGTATGGCATGTAAAGCTGCCACTTAAAGGGATGCTACAAACACCCGCCTGATTTTTTGGCTACGCCATGCTAATGAGGCCCAAAAGGCAGAAACAGCTGTCCATGGCTGCTAATTGCCCGGGTGAAATAGCTGTGCGCACGCGTGATGTGTTGGCCACACCGGGTTGGTGTTAGCGCGTGTCACCTTGCTTTTATTGTTGTTTCTTTATTTGATCTCAACTAAAGGATGGTGTGCTGTGCGCGCATTCGTGGGTTCAGTTTGTAGCTGCATAAGTTGAAAATTAAATGTGATGATTCAAATTTTTTTCAAAATGCGCGGAGAGATGATTCGTGACACTCAGTTTTGGAAACCAACGAGAACTTTGAGTCAAACCACAGCTGATAGACGATCGAGCGAAGAGCCGCGGAGAATATGGCGAGGACTCTAGCCAGCTCTGACGGTTCCGCCGTAGACTGCAAAACAGTCGTAATTTTTTGCGAACGCGGGCGACGCGGTCAATATTCGAATGAAAGGTCTGGAGCTAGAGCGTTTGACACGCGACTATCAAGTATACGGCGCTTCGCGCCTTCCGCAGTCTAGTTCCGCCGCCAAAATACTCTCTCGATACTCCAAACAAGTGAGCCTGTTCGGAGGCTAGTCAAACCATTGCCACCTGTACGCACGCATTTTCCCGCTCTTTGAGCCGGCTGTGTCCTCACGTCTCATCAAATTTTGATTGGCTTATTTGAATACTTTCGTCTATTTGTCCTTCGTACTTACCGATGAAAGTGATGTCAAAGGTCGCTTCACCACACGCACAGCACGAATATTTTTCATCAGGATCATCATCAGCGAAGTCTAATGCTTTTCCATTTTCTGTAGGTTTGATTTAGAAACGCAAACACACATAAATAAATCTCGGCGAGTTCTGATAAATGAAAGCTATTTTGTGAAAATATATAGCGGATATTACATGACCGCACAGGGATACGAATTTTATCTTCGAGTGCTGGTGGAGTAGTATCTGGGTAAAATCCGTTCTCACGTTGATGCCGTTTTTACCTACAACAGGTTTAATTGGTGATGATAGTCATTTTACCTACGTGGTTCCACGCTTTCAAGTTTTTGGTGAAAGTTTCTTTCGCTTATTTTCGTTTTTCAAGATTGAATTCTTCTAATGTAGAGTTTTGTTGAATGTCAGCGTTGAACAGCATTTGAGAGTTTAGAAATAAATTCCTTGGTTAATCTTTAATCTGGGATTAGCGTTAATCGGCTTTTGAACAACCGAACCGAGATGAATTGAGGAAACTTTTTTTGGAGCCTAAATTAAGCCTAAAAAAAAATTAGGGTCAGGTTAGGATTACCTTTGGTTATTATAGATGGCTATCAATTATGACTTATTAGCATAAATACACAGGTGATTATACAAAATCGCGCACTTTCATTGGTTTGCTATCTCGGATTATCAGCCAATAATCACCTCGACGGACAAAATGGCTGCCAGTAGTCGTTTTGCCACTGTAAGTGAAGATGATTTCGCCTTGAAATGTTTTTTTTTTTCTCTTTTTTGAAATAATCACCTGTGTATTTATACTAAAACAATTATTCGCCTCAGGCTCAGTGATTATCGGTGAATCTTCACCTCGACTTCGTCTCGGTGAATATTCACCGATAATCACTTCGCCTTCGGCGAATAATTGTTAATTATACAAAAGTAAATAATGAAAAGAACTTCGCTGGGTTGAGGATGTTCATCGCTCTAGTGTAGTGATGAAGGCACAGGACTATAAATGTGGGGGAGTCCTACTAGTTGGAGTATCGGTACACATAAGTGCATAGTACAGTTTTTGTTCCCTTGCTGTGTTGTAATATAAATGTTGACGCTCGATGAATCAGTGTATAAATACATGGACCGATAAGATGGTAAGAAACAATAAGATTTGTTGAGATGCGTGAGACATCGCTGCAGGAGGGAAGGTATAGGTGATTCAATCCTTCTCTGGGCTTTGATAGCTGATTTAAATTTAACTGTAACATGCATATTCAGCCTAGATAAAATGAGGGTCACCAATTTAACAGATTCAATCTTAGACCGGTTTTGACCTTCAACATAGATATAGTAACTCCTAGAGCATAACTTTTTTCATGATAAATGAGAGATTTTGGACTGAGACCTGTGGTCCGTTCTAGAAAGTGCCGAAACTTTTCGGGTGTCGCGGTTCCCTTTTGTGTCTTAAGAGAGGGGAGATTTTAAGACATCATTTTTTACAATCATTTTGCCGTTAATTATCTTAAAAAACATATTGAAAGACCAGCTTCCTGAAACAAGGGTTTTCGAGAAACGGGCCCCTGGTTTGAAAACAAACTCGAAAATGGTCCAATCATTCGAGTGCTAGTATTTTCGCGCAATTTTAGTAGCTCTGAGATTAGACTCGCCACAAGTCGACCTCACGATAACCCCAGAAGTGATTTTTCGTACGCGAAGTGAATGAGCGAGCGACGAAGTCGCGAGAGGTCGACTTGTCTCGCTTGCAAAGTTTTCTTTTCGAAAGTCTACTCTGAGATCGTTACACTGGCTTCGTAATCTATTCGTCCCACGGTGTCCCGGCCAACCTTAACTTCTATCTAAGTTTACCATCGTGAACAACTGATTCTTTCTACATTACTTCCGGGGTGCAGGGTTGGCGCAGTGCTGAGAACACTCGCCTCCCATCAATGTGGCCCGGGTTCGATTCCCAGACTCGGCGTCATAGACTCGGCGTCATATGTGGGTTGAGTTTGCTGGTTCTCTACTCTGCACCGAGAGTTTTTCTCCGGGTATTCCGGTTTCCCCACTCCTCAAAAAACCAACATTTGACTTGATTTGCGTTACTTGTTGGTTTCGGTTTACAGTGTCCCCAATTAGTGCTCCAGCGCTAGAAGGACTAGACACTTGAATGAAGTTCATTTCTTTCTGTCTTTCTTCTCTTATTTTCCGGTGTTCACCAATCGTGACTGCATATTGGGTGCCAAAGCGATAAAAAGGAAGTGGGAAGAGCTCCCGTCTAGCATCAAGTGGCAAGCAGAAGACGCGATCATCTTCTGTTTACATTTGTGAAATACAAATACGAAACGAAAATAATACGCGCGAAAGTAAAGAGAAAGGAAACGGAATCTCTTTGTCAGATTCTTAAGGAAAACCGGTTCGAGTGGGGGAAACATTTCGGAGACCTTGCTTGCATAGGTCTAGGAACTTTGAGGTTTAAATGCCGTCACTGGCAAGCAGTAAGTCCATACAAAACAGGAAACAGCAATACCACAAACAACACAAGTCAATAGATTGTGTTGATTCCTGATTCTGGCAGTAGAATAAACGGTGGTTTATCCACAGTGGTTACAAAACGTTTGACCCTTGTGTTAATATTTGTCGAACGGCTCAAGCCCCCAAATGGCGGCTCTATGATCGATTTTACCGTTGTCTGTCCCGTCGCAACGAAGAGAATCATGCAAAGATGGAAGTTGTCAGGAGTTGTTGCTTGCCCAATCAACAAAGTATAACCCAAAACGAAAAAGTGGAGCACAAGATTACGGCTTTGTGTTTGACAAAGACCTTTCGATAAACTGACGAAACGAAACGACTGATTGAGAACAGCGAAAGTTACGGTGCCGGCCATCGGGTAACATGGCATAACAAAGTCGGGTAACATGGCATAACAATGAACAACTAACTTTGAATGTAACCGACTGCGCAATGTGTATATAATTTTATGTGTTTTCTTTCTGTTCCAAAATCGCAACTCTTTATTGAGAACAAATCTCTCGCGTCATGTACAAAAAAGTGACCAAACGAGGACCACCGCGCCACAAAATATTACTGAAAAGGTTACTCGAAAAATTTTCTTTTCTTTGTGACTATATGTCCCACGAATTTTTTTTTTTTTTGGTACGTCCTTACAACAACTCGTTCTCACATAGTTTTTTAGCGGCTACCGGTGCCCAAGCCGTTTGCTTTCTGAGACAAAGAAACGAGGATCAAACCAAGTTTACGTTGTAGTTAACCGCGTAATTAACCGCGTTGTAATTAACCGCGCACCGGTGGCTCAGTTGGTTAAGCACCGGGCTGTCACGCGGCAGGTCGCAAGTTCAATTCCGGCCGGACCAACACTCAGGGTCTTCAAATGACTGAGGAGAAAGTGCTGCCTTTGTAATTACATTTGCAAATGGTTAGACTCTCTAGTCTTCTCGGATAAGGACGATAAACCGTAGGCCCTGTCTCACAACACTTCAATGTTAATAATCTTGTGGGACGTAAAAGAACCCACACACTTGTCGCTAAGACAAGCTAAGGGCACGTAGTTCCCGGTGTTGTGGTCTGTCTTCTGTTGTGTATCATGGTTGGGAGGGTAAAAAAAGGGGCCACAGCAATTGGCGCAAGCTGTTGTGGCGCTCTGCCAGCTTGACTGGCAAAGTTAATAAAATAAAATAGTACAAACGTAGAACGAGAGGTACGAAACTATGTCACAGTATCACTGATCTTGACAAGGAAAGAACTCTTGCTCTACTGTGAAATTGGCCTTCAAAAGGACTGAAATGGGTGAGTAGGTTGTGTTGACTTCCTCATTTTATCTTATCTAAATTGGCATTTCTCGAGCCGCAGTGGTAAAGAAAACAGGAGGCGTTATGAAGTCGCGTACCCATGCTGCTGTGGGATTCGTACCGACTTTTCAAATGTAAACAGCCCTTTATTATTAAAAGTCAATGGAAAACAAATTAAACAAAACTGATGAAGATAATTCTGTGGGCGGGAATGAAAACAAAAGCTGCGACGTTACGTAACAAGCAGAATGTTATCAGAATTATCAGATATGCAACGATATCCATACGAGAAGTTACTGTGTATCAAAATCAATGCCAGATAACAAACCAAAAAATTCCAAAATGGCTTTTAGCCACAAAATTTATTCGGCTTTTCCTTCTCTGAGATTTTTTTGTTTATAGTCGGTTGACTCTGTCTCCTTTATTAACCTCGCCAATTAAGCCAAAATTGATTCCTCCCAGACACACAAAAATTTAAATTTATTTACTGAGCTAGAGATAAATTTTTCAAGAATGTCTCTGCTTTTATTACGAAGGCGAGCCAATATCATAGATTTAAAACACCAGCTTGTATCACCCCTTAGATAAAAAAATTGTCTCCTTTCACTTTTTCTCTAAAGTGACAATGAAAGTATGAGAAAAAAAGAGCAGATTCTGGAATTAAGCTCGGCGTTGATGCGAGAGTTGTGTCCAAATTTATGGCAAGTAATCAGTTTAATACTATAAATATTGTATATGGACATTTTAGAGAAAGTAATGAACGACATAAATGGCGTTAGTGTGATCCTTGCGAAAATACAGTTGGAAGGTTATCAATATTTGTAAACAAAATGCACGATAATTTTAAATGGATTGGATTTCGCCCAGGTTCTCTTGCAAGTGGCATTGTTGAGACGAGTTAAGAACCAGTTCCTCTTTGGAAAAGGGGTTTCAGGGGCCACGAAGGGAGGGGCTGGGGGTTATACCCTCCCCCCTCCCACCCCACTCTTCTCATACGGCGTTGTTTTCTCCTAAACGTCTCACCTCTCCCCTCACACTTCCGTGACCCATACCAAAAACCAAGCCCCACCCCCACGCGCGAAACGTTCTTCCCGGTTGTCAAGTTACCATGTCAACTCCCAGTTCAGTGATAAACCCATGATTCTGTTTAATTCTTTAGGCGATCCCTTTTCAGCCCAGACAGGCCTCGATGCTTAAAGACAGGCTCCCTGCTTTCTCTTTCATGCATTGGACTATCTCGGACAGGTTTACGTAATGAAATATAAAGGATTTGGATGGTCGAAGATGGAGTGCGTTTCTGCGTGTAGCTCGTCGCGTTCTTGATGGAGAAATAAATTAATAATCTCCTTAAATTCTAGCAAAGGTCATGGTGTTAACTTCTTCCCGTGATCTCCAGCTTCAACCTTTAATGGTATTCTAAATATGTTATATTTATCACATGTAAGTTTAAACTGGGTGGTGGATAGCTGAAAACAGATTAGTTGGATTTGAACTCGAGAGTTTCAACGCACGAAAATCTAGCAACAAACTGGGAAAGCGGCCTCCCTACCTGCTATTGAAAGAAATTATCAACGTATATCTGGCCCGAAACAGAAAAGTCGCGTCAAGCATATTCTTGTTTTTTTTTTTTAAGCACCGTGAAGGGTTCGATATTAGGCATCTAGGACAGATATATTTGATGGTTCCTTGATAGCTTCACCCACGATCAGTGAAGCGGTTAGCACAGAGTCTGATATTTTTCACACCCACTCAGAGGTTATTCAAGATGGAGAATATTCACACAAATGTGACTTTGGTTAAGTATTGAAAACCCGTTAACTGTGTGCGGTGATCCACGGATTCATAATTAGCCGTTAACCATTGATGCTGTGCAAAAGATTTGTTGATTAAAACGCGTGGAAAGCTTAATGTAGCGGTGTGTCCTGCGTCTACATGGGAATTTCATGAATAACAATAACGATCATCATGTTAATTATCGCGCTCATCAAAGTAACCTTGCCGTGTGCAAGAAGTTGAAAAAAACGTCTTCAGACTATCAGCACTTTATTTCGAACCTACCAGGGGTTAATTAAAAAGAGTAAACATGAACGACAAACACGCCACATATGCACTTATGTATAATCCACGCCTAGAGCCCCGATAGAGAGTAGTTTGCTATCGATAGAGAGTATGGCGACAATCTCCCAACCGTCTGATTTTCTCACCTCCATTCCAGAGAAACAAAGAATCATAGGAAGTGATATTCCTTTTCTATTTCATTTTGTTTGTTAGTTTTTTTGACAAACAAACGAAGAGAAACACTGAGAACAATCTAGGAGTTCAAACAATATATATTTTTGCAGGTTTTTAAATTTCACTTGTTTTCGTTCAGATTGCTGTTTTTATTTGCGCGAAATGATGAGGTAACAGGGCCTTCATTCGAAAATAGTAATCACAGATAAAACGAGTGAAAATAGTGGAAAACAAATTATTTAAACGGACCTGGATAACTCAGTTCCTCCAACGCCTGATTCGTAAATTGCCAACTTAAATCAAATGGCTTATTCTTACTTCTTAATAGATTTCGAAATCACGACTAAAAATAAAATGTAAACAATTTTACAGTAGTTTAAGATCTTTTTAGCCAAATCAGTAAAAAACAAACTTCAGCCCCTTTACTGTTTTCAAAAGTTGATTCCATCTTGGATACTGAACGGTTGAAAAGAAGCAAGCTGACCACGTAGCCACAAGCTTAAGCCGCTGATTGTTTCTCCATTTGAGACGAGATTATGACGACGAAAATGATATGGTAAGTGTCTCTACTTAAAGGAAGATTCAACTTGAATAATGAAAGACAAATACACAATGTACACGTAAAATGAGATCTAATCCACCAGTATTTACCAGTACTGCCAAAGTTAGTATATTAGCAAGCTGAAACTGGCTAGGCATTTAATCAGCGATTTATTACCTCAAGTAGAGCAAATGAGACGCAACCTTAACTTTTACATTGATTTCACTTGCTTACTGTGAAGAGAGGGTCTGAAGAATGGTGTTGCCACAATGAAGGTGTCGAAGTCCTGGGCGATCTCAGACCGACGTTCCTTTTTTTGGAATTTAAAACGTCTTAATCTGTTTTTGTTTTCTCAAACGAAGTCAAGATAAACGCTTTACAAAAAGTGCCCTTTTGCGAACTCAAAGTTAAACAAGATTAAAATCTGCAACAAAAAGAACCCGCTAGGGGAAACAAAGTAATCTCCTTTTGCTAGTAAACAAAAGGTTTTAGTATTTTGAAGTCAACTCCTCCAGAAATAAAGCAGGCATAGACAACGCCCATCAGAGTAAAGAATTCTGAAAAAACGGAGTGGAAAAATCAGATTAAAGATTAGGATAATTATATCAAATCAGGATGCAAAGAAATGGCCGCAAAGCTAATTATTGACTGCGGTAGGTGAAGACAGGCATAGAAGTTATCCAAAAAGCGGGCTGTCGGACGCGAAATTTTAAACCGTTTCAAAGCTGGCCCGACTGAGTAGAAAAAGCCGACTTGTATCGAATTGCGTATGCCTGCATAGTTGCAGAGGTGAAATGTGTACACATGGCACTAGGTTATACCCCTATTTAATCATTTGATGACACTCGTTAGTTGATTCAGCTCTGAATCTGTTTTATCACCGCTAAAAATTTGGGCTGACGAAGACAGTTTTAACTTCTTTGCCGCAAGAGTATGAGCCTCGCTTCGCTTCGCTTCGTTAAAATAATCTGGGATGATCCAGAAGTTCGCTTCAAGTGGGCTAAATGTTGGAAATTAAAAAGCAATCCCAAAGCGATTTTTGTTAAGTTCTTGAGAAAATTATTGAGTGAACTATTTCCGAGCCGCTATGTTGATATTGACCGTCCAATTACAGCACTTTTACACGCAACACAAATTACGTCTTATATTGTTTTGGGTATTTTACTTGTAAGGTCACGTTATATAGTTTCTGGTCATTACTCTAGCATATTTTGCGTCACTTCGGAATATATGACAACACGAAGCCGGGACGCGTGAGGCAGTTTGCCTAAAGGCAGGTCTACACAAATGACATATAACGACGACAGAATGGGTACCCCTCCCACAACACCGAAGAAATGAATGGCGAAACAAATTTGCCAGGTAATGATCGTCACCAGTGCTAAAAAAAATTATTTGAGCTTTGACAAAAGCAGCTATTAAACCACACAGATGTAATGAACTTTTATCATGTCGCGAAAAACTCGGTTTCTTGCAAAGTAAAGATGACTGTGAGTAGATATTTGCCGGTATTAACCGTCTTGAGGCTGCCGGCGATCGAGAACTCAAAGCGCTCAGCAGTTATGTTTTGTCGTTTAATAAACCAAAGATATTTTAAGCACTTGAACAAAGACTTAGCAAACGAGCGACTATTTAAAACTCATCAAGATCAACCGTGGCTTTCTGAACGGCAGCTTCATGCAAAAAGAGGAAGAATCAAGCTTAAACTTGCAAAAACAACAACTGTTGATAGATAACAGCATGGTACTTCCACGACACTGTGCAAGAAATGTATCGAACGCACAAATGTGACCGCAGATCTTTTCTATGTTATATTTTCCCAGTTATTCGCTTCAAATGACCCGCTCCTCTGTAAAAAAAGACCGTCCAAAGGAGGCCATTGCGGAGGGGAAAAGGCTTGTTTTGCTCGTTTTTACGTGTTTAAATTAGCGCGATGACCCGTATTTCAAGTGTAACTGTTTTTAGGTTCTCGAGCAATTGAGACTGAATCACTGCAGCAATATCCCTCTGACATTTTGAATCGCCTGACCGTATAGGTTGACTAAGTTGCATTCCACCGTAATGTGGTCTCACAAATATGTATTCGAACTGATCAGTTTCCAGCATAATAAAGTTTATACATTCCTGTACACTATAAAGATAAAGCTCAAAGCCTAGCAACTCTATCTTATCTTGTCGGAAGTAAATGCAAATTTGCAATGGTTTTGTTTCGTTCCGAGAAGTACAGGACCGAAGTACATTATCCTTGGAGAACAATCCTGCCTAAATGGTATTATGGTCAATGCAGTAACTCGCTCAAAAATACTACTTTCTTATGAAGTTCTTTTGCTGAGCAAATCCGGGCTGTGCGCTATTTATTCCATCAAATCGACACTGGATCTTTGATCCTGTTGCGAAGCAGCGCCGAGGTTTTCTTGATATTCAGCAGTAAATTAAAGGAATATTTACTTACCAAGACTATTTTGCGGCGTTTTAGACAATGCGGGACAATTCGCACTGCTGCACTTTGTGCCTGTGACGCGAAGGCCTCCGTAAACGTTGATACAAAGCGAAAAAATGGCCAACAGCCTCATTGCCTTTAACTGAATAACAATCCCAAGGGAGGTGGTGATGGTATGTTACTAGCCAGCTGAATTGTTTGACTGAAGCTGGGAGCGTGATAGTCAGTGGTCCCGCGGTTTCTCTGCTTCTTTACAGCTTTTGACCTTCTCGCGGATCAAGAGTAACTGTTTTTATAAGACATTGACGGAAATTTGAGTAATTGCTCGGTCGCATACCGGAAAAGGCTATTTATACACCCATACACACTTCGACGTTATCAATTTTCCAAGCATTCTCCGGTCCCAATGCCGTTACACCTTACGGGCCTCATATTGGACGACCGGTGGATCAAACCTCCCCTAAATCAGCATATTACAAAAAGGGGCTTAATGCAGTTTTAACACAGTGGAAGCTAAACCGGAAGTTAGCTTGCGTGCTTTGTCCTATAAAAAGGTTCTTTAAAGATCTTCGACCGCCAAACAACTATTTTGCGTAAATATTTGTACTAGAAAACGTGAGCACTTCGAGCCGGCTTCAATGGGGGGCGGGCGATTCACGTTCGAAGCAAATTACAGGAATGTATGCACAGTAAAATTCTGCCGTCACCAGTTTTCCGCCCGCGACGTGATTTTCAAGGTCTCATTATCTTTATCGTTTAAATCAACCACAATAGGGAATAAAAAGCGAGATAAGCATAGTAAAATATATTTTTTGTGATAAAATTTAAGTGAGCTCAAGTTGAGCCGTTGATGAAAGACATTTCGAAAGGGTCAAACACACAAGAGTTAGTAAAGTGCATTGCAGCCTAATTTTTTTTTTAACCAACCAGAATATAAGTTCAATATCAGGGCAAGGGATTTGCTCTTGTTCTATGAAACAAATGAATTATACAGTCAACCATGTTGTGGTTAATTTAAATAACGCAATTTTTTATCAGTCATTCACGGTGTGTTGCATTCATCATAGTGCAGTCGCAGACCCAAATTCCTCCGTAAAGGCTTTCGTTTATACCCCCGTATTTACATAAATCTCCAGCTTCCACCGTTGGTCACCATTTCTGGGAAATAACTCATCACAACTACTTTTCGGTGTTTTTGTACATTTATTTTTCATGCCACTCGTACGAGGTGATCTTATAACACGTCAACTCCGGAAATCATCGCACAGGCCAGGACCAACAGTAATAGTAAATAGAGAGTCAATTCCCTTTCAATTGATCTGAATTGCGTTATAATTTAAAAATCAATTTGACCCTTGCTTGTTAATTTTCGATTCAAAGATGAAGAGATTAGTAGCCATGAATGGAGTACTAGTGGAAAGTGAATTTTCTCCCCACACAGTACAATCTTAATGACCTAGTAATTGATCTCTAATCCGGAAATGGGACGGGATAGAATAACCTCGGATCTGCGTAATCCTCTGGGGGCAATTTATGTCTTTGGCTAATTAAATGACGCGCTAATTATCATCGGAAATGGCTTAAATGACTTTATATACCGCAGAATAAATCTTTTTAGGACAACCGAAGCCAGTCAAAAACAGAAGAAACCTTTGAATCCGGGCTTTGAATTCACGTTTGCCACAAACCAACTATCCCTTGCCATCACGTTGGAGGTTATTATGGGACGTTATTTTTATGACAATAGTCAAAATTTTACCACAATTCCTTACCCCATTTTCTCGTCGTCAACCTGACAACTGCCTTCCGAAGGCCGGCAGTCTAGATTTTACCATAATGCTTTAGAATTCAGTGCCATTACTAGCTCCACCGCAAAAAAGGTAGATTTTAACCTCAGCTTCTCAATGTTCGTAATTTATTTCAGCACAGAAATAAATTCTGCTCATAAATATATGAAGAACACACTTCATCTTTCATTTCGAGTAAAGTAACGAGAAGCCTGGGTTTTTTTTCCTAACCTGAAATTTTGATGGCAGTTGACTCCAGATCGTAAGCTAAACGCACCATCTGTCACAATCACAACGGGGGCCAAACCCTGCTAAACTGCGAAAATATCGTTTGGCGTCTCAGCCGAAGTAAACCGGCCTGGATCTAAAATTACTAGCCTGTCATCGTTGACTTCGCCTGTTTGAACTGAATTATGATTGAATGTTCTGTGTGGTGGTGTTCAATAAAAGTGTTGATCCAGCAAGAAACTGGAGCATTAACCAAAAATTAAACAACGCACTCGTTGATACTTGCACTTAGTTCGATTATAGAGGGCGAGTCACCATCCCTTTCGGCTCCGCGCACAAGACCTTTAGATAAGCCATGCGTATACCCTTTTGTTGAGATTGTGCCCGGGGAAGATACGGAAGATTCTAAAAGTGGTTGATTTTCTTGAGCTTCACTTTTTCTTCTTTAAAGAGATCGTCTCGACAGCCTGACAACGAAATTTTAATAGCCAGTGATTCTTCTAACCGTTTATGATATTAAAGAGATTTAGCACTGAGAGAGATTTAGGGAAACCGGCGGGCTGGATATTTGGAGCAAACAGGCACCAAATGAACAACTAGATTCATACAAGTTAGATTACAGCCAGGTCCGAGTGGACAATCAAAGATACATGTAGTTTCAAGCTACTCTAGCGGCTTAAAATGAAAGCAACTTTAAAAGTTAGGGTTACGGGTTACTCTCAAACAAGTTTCTCCAGTTTGGCACTAATCGCAATTTTAGTCCGAAAGCTGCAATTTACGGTAAACGCATTGCTAAATCTCTCTCATAACTCGCTCAGCAAGTTATGTAACTACTATTTTCACTGTTTATACCGACGTCTCTTGGAAACACGTACGTGGGTTGATTCTTTACACAAGCTGTGTAAGTGGAGACTGAGTACTGTTAATGAATTAAGCTTGTTATCTTGTACGCCGTGCATACTTTTGAGGCTCTTTTTAGAAACCTCCGTCGGTATTCTTGCTGACCATTTTGTCTTTGAGACGGCAATTTTAGAATGCATAGTTTGTGCTGGAAAACTTTATCCCACTCATTCCCAGGATACTTAAGCGGGAATTGTTCCAAAAGGACGCCTGTTTGGCGAAAGTTGCATTTAGTAGGTCCGAATACTTCCGTGTTTGTCTAAAAATTTGTAATCTCCCCCACCGAGTAATGATATTAGCTGGATCCATGTCTGTCTCAGTCTTAAGCCGGACAAGCTTATTGTAGTGAGGTTTTTGCTTAACAAATTGGGAAATCCATTAGCTGAGAACACGTACACAATGCTTTTGCGGTTTTTAGAGACTAACGACATGATCTTCCCCAGAATTAAGTTTGTTACATGCAGCAGTCTTTATATGTCTTTAGTTACTTGTCGCAATTTCGTTTTATTAAATTCATCATCATGTTTGCTTCCCTTCATCTCGGTTTCTCCTCTTTTCACTTTGTTTGGTTTATGCGCATTCACCCTTTGTTTGGATTGGTTAGTGTACCTTTTTACTGGCGGTAACGAACAAACAAACAAACAACTTGACAACCACTTCAAGTGATTAACACAGCGCCAGTATTGTTGAAACACCTTTCATAGGATTAGCAAATAAACAATAAAACATTTGGCCAATCAGAGATGGACAATTGAGCAAGTGGTATCGATATAGTACGTTTCTTGTGCACTGAACCCGGACTACATGCAAATCATGCCTGAAGTGGCTGTCAAACTAAGTTTTAACTACTACTACTACTACCACTGGGATAACCTGCTGCTGTCTGAACTTTAAGAATGAAAACTTCCGCATAAAATACAAATCCCTCAATGACGTAGAGCAAACCCCAAGGGTTAAACGTTGCCCAAAACTAGAGCAAAGCCCAGAATCTGAAATCATGTTTTATTCAGTCACATTTGAGATCCAATACTATTGCCAGTAATTGGTTGAACTGGGTACCTGTAAGAGTTTCATGGCTTTCTACTCGCTTAGCGTACTGCTGTACTTCATCGATTTATTAATTTGCATGACGGTATTGTAAGATTTGCGTTGCCAACGCGTTTAAGCTCAATAAGCTTAAAAGCTCTTAACTCTGAATTCTCGAAGGCAAGCGCCAATTCAAAAGGAAATAATCCATTCAGCATTCACAGATTACGCCGAAGTCCAATTATAACCACACCCCCGAAAAAAGAAAAAAAACTGTTGCCCTTTCCTCACCCCTCACACGTTATCAATCCCCCACCCCCCGTTCCCCCTCTCGCAAATTCAGGTTTCGCAATAAAAATGCGCGTTTCAATTGAGTTTACTTTTGTTTTTGAGGATAAACCTCAACTTCTTTACTTCTTGGCTAGGCTGCAGTTACAGCCAGACATGGACACCGGGTTAAAACACTACAGCAAACGGTTTAAAGTTAACCGATTCAAACATGAAACACTGCGCTCGTGGCAAACGCTCCTTGCCGTTTCTTAACAGTATTTTAGCATCTATCCTGGTTCGGCACGGTCGTACAACCGTAAGGTTATATACATCGTAAATGACAGAAAAACTGACATGTAGTCCGTCAGCAGGCAAACATTCAAGAGGCAAGAGTTATTCGCTGTAGTGTGACAATTTCCCTTGAATAAGTAATTTTGCACAATTACTGAAAGTTCCGCTTATTTAGTAACCTTTCCACTTCCAAGATGCTGGCCTGCCAAACACCATAACAACAGATGAAACGCTTATTGACTTGGCAAATAAATCTAGGAGCATTGCAACAACCTTAAGAAAGTTTTTGCTTTGCGTTGAATGATGCTTTAATCAAGCAGGCAATTCATTTTAGGGCATTGCGCAACCAAGTCATCAGCATACTTTTGGTCAACTAAGCATACTTTCACAAAAACCCACTTTTTCTATTCTTGTTTGACGGCCAGTCCGCACGAGAAATTTTTTGTATAACAACTTCTGTAACACATATATATGCATGTGTGCATAGACAGCAAGTGTTTGTAGAAACTGAAAAACCTGGCGCGCGTGCAGAAACTTATACAAAGATTACTGCTAACACTCGCCGAGGTTTACATCATTGCAGCTAACTAGAATGCAGGGTGTATACTATATACTTTTTCATCCATGAACGCTCTCAGTTAGCTGGCTTTTATTAGACAGACTTGGAGGCTGGAGGAATGTTTTAGGAAAATTGCTATGATTTGACGCCAACCTGTTTCGTTGATTAATTTGAGCCGGAAAATCTTTTAACTTTTAACATGCCACACATTACTTTTGTTCGGTCGGAACAAGTTTGGATGAGTTTTCTTGAGTTAAACTAAACAGACCGGAAAACTGGAAGAACATGGCATTTAATACAGATATCACAGGCAACTCCCTTATAAATTTCAAACGACCGCTGAATTTGTCCCTGTATAGCGTCACTTTTATGTCTTGTCTCCCCTACCGCAAAAGAAACCTGAAGCAATGATGGTTTTGAGACCCGCCAGACTATCACCTGTGCTTTTTCCAGCTTTTTTGGAACTAGCCGAGCAAAACAAGAATGCCTTTTGGAAACTGGAAAGTTGGAAACTGCCCATAGAAACGGTCAGCCTCATTAAAATGGTTCAGGGTTGTGTCCCTTTCGGGATTGTTTAGATGAACTAAGGTATGACCCACCGGGTAGAATTTATAAATTTTTTTAAGGAATGATGCTGCTCTTGTGAACATTTGCTCGATAGTGTCACTCATTAGTCACTTGCGCACACGCGGGCGAAATTTCACTTAAGCAATGAAAGATTCATTCACTTATAAGAGATGTTACGCGACACGGTTTGTCTGGTGGAGTTCGACTACTCCATAACAAAATTATAGTGTAATTTTGAAAAATTGCCGGGCGCCCGCGGCGAAACTTGTGGATCCGAAGTTGAAGTGTGTTTACTCATGATACTGCTGAAGGTATTTGCACAGAGGTTTGCATAGCAATGACACGGTCGTCAGTTCGAGTCCAGCGAAAGCTGAGCCAGATCTCTTTAGTCAACTGTTGAGTTGCGCAATTAACTGCGATGATTCGGTAAATATATTCTAACATCCCAAGATTTTTCCAGTTCAAATTTGTTCTCACAGGGATTTTTCTTTAGCAAACTGCGCTGCAGGAAGCAAATGAACGGCGGTTTTTTTAGGTTTTACTAAGAGGATTAACGTTAATCGGCATTGTAACAACTGGTGGAAGTGGTTGTTTTTTTCTGATCATCGTCTTTCGATCTTAAATTAGCCACTTCCTTATACATCTATCACTGCTGTTTCTGTTTTTGAGCCAAGATTAAAATAGTTGCTCACCTTGGTTAATGACCACTCATAGTTAACTATGGACAATTGCAAGATTTGCCGTAACTTAGTACGGACCCCTGCTGTTGTCCTTTACGTAAACACAAAACTCCAGGCTCTGGCTCAGGGACTTGCGCGTAATAAAATAATCCCTTTTAGCAGGAAGTAAACAAAGGAACAATAAAGGAGATTTCCACATCTCCGTTTCCTTTCCTGTTTGCTGCGTGAATTATTTATCTTCTCTAGATCTTGTGTTTGCGCCTGAAAAATGTGCCAGGGTGTGTCAAACGCATGGATAGGAGACGAAAGGACTTGGGAACGAAGTTAACTGTACCGGAGGGAAGAAAATTGTGGACTCACGGGACTTACAAAAAAACGACAATACATTTAATTAACATATGTGTTAAATGTACTAAGAATGAAGATGTTAATTTCCTTATAATTTAAGTAATGGTCCGGCTAAGAAGCAGGCAGCCCAGCGGCAAAAGTACTTAGAAGCTGCTGCTCCAATCGAGGCATCTGATTGGCTAATATCGGAAAATGTCGAAAAAAGATGAGAAAAAAATGAAAAAAAAGCCTTTTTTGGATTTCTTCTTCCCCATGCCCTTGATCTCTGTCTCTCGGCCAAATTTGGGCATTGTTCTATGCGCCATTCGCCAATCGGCAAATGGCGCATAGAATCTTGACGATATTTACAAACATAGTTTTTGAAGGCATAATGATTTGTTCTACGAAACAGAATCTAATTTTTTAGACGGCAAGTCGATTACATTTTTCATTGAAATTCAAATTTCGCGCTTTTAGCTGCTTACACCAATGGGAACAGCCGAACTTAATTTGGTTAAAAATGTTGGCACATTTTAACTAACCGACGCTATTGCCGCGGGCTATTGTTTTTCTGCCTGCTTCTTAGCCGGACCATTACTTAAATGATAACCTTGAACTAGTTCCTGAAATCCTAATTTGAAAATAGAAAAATGCCTCGAAAGTCCCTGCATCCCAATTTCTTCGAGTCCCCGAGTCCCCGAGTCCCAAGATACGAGTCACATTCCAGCCCTACTGGTAACTCAGCCCGTTCGTTGCTCACTCTTGCTGACGATAAAGAAGATAAGACATTTAATTCGTCTTAACAGTCATAAATGACAGTCCCACCTCCATCTGGCGAAGCTAAAATGCCTGCTGTTGAACAGGCAATGGCATCTGGGACGTCCAAAACAACGTAAATTTCTGTCGATTCACTGACCTCTCTCCTGGCTCTGCAAGAGGTCATTCATCATGGATGTTGATGATAATGATAATGATAATGATAATGATGATGATGATGATGATGATGATGATGATGATGATGAATTTTTTCAAGCCGGCAGTGAGCGCTAGTACCAACACGAACCAGAGCAGGTCCTAGAGAATAATCAAGCTACGCTTCTCTCGGGATTTCGACCAGGCTCACTGAGGACAGGAAGTCATGGGTTCCTGGTGAGGATAAGGGGAAAAATCAATGCTTCCCCGCAGATACCGAGGAGCCAAGTGACAGTCACATAGCGAAAAAGAGAGTTTGCGATGATAGACCCCCATGCAGAACTGAGACAGGAGATCGAAAGGAAGTGTATCAGAAAGAAGTACTGAGTTATCTCAGTAGTGGTAGGGGCACTGGGATCAATACAAATTGCTGCTTTCTGCAGAAATTGGCATTGCTCGGTACAGCAAACATTCTCCGTAAAGAAGGGTTACGTTTTTGCAAACGTTGGCCGCGTAGCAGTTATATTTGGACAGGCTTAACTATTAGAGGGTAATGTGAGGTGCTAGTTTTCCACCCATATAAACCATGTGAGCGTTAGCCCCACTAATGGAAATGGGCCTACACTTGGGACAGAGAAAAACTCTGACCAGGGTGGGAATTGAACCCACGACCTTCGGGTTAGATCACCGCTGCTCTACCAACTGAGCTACAAGGTCAAACGGGAGCAGGTTGAAGGAACTTAAGATGTCAATGTCACGGCAATGAATATGTACAAGTACAAGGAAGGGTTACGTTTTGCAAATGTTGGCCGTGTAGCACTTATATATTCTCCGTAAGTTACTGCCCATCAGAACTCTGAAGTCTCGAGGACCTGATGAGCAGTTATTAGCACCGGAACAGTGAATTTGGATAATAATAATAATAATAATAATAATAATGAAAATAATAATAATCATCATCACATTGTTTTCGGTCTCCAAGTAGTATTGCCAAGTACTAGTGCTTTAATAATTAAAGGAATTACATCTCAACTTAAAATCAAGTAAAATCAAGCAGCACTGAAAGTCAATCAATATGGCGTTGATTCCGCGAATCGATTCTGTGCACATTTCTATTTGGCGCGCACCGCTAACACCAAAACACTCGGAAAATATAGCTCTTTGCGAAAGAAAAATGCCCACTCACCCTGAAGAAATTCGATAACTGTATTTTTCTTAGCCGGTCACAGCAGTATGCTGTGAACGCGTAAATGCGTGGTTTAAGAGATAATTTCAACACAATTCTGACAAGAAACATCTAATACCCCTTGACAACGCCCATTACTGAATACATTTCAAGTGTCCTTCGTGGTGGTTTATGAGAAAGACAATACTTTCCAGATGTCTTCGTGTACAATGAAAATAAAACACTCAGGGTCTTTAAATAACTGAGGAGAACGTGTTGCCTTTGTAATGACATCTGCAAATGGTTAGACTTTCAAGTCTTCTCGACAGGACGATAAAACTTAGGCCCCGTCCCAAAACCCTTCAATGTTCATAACCCCCTGGGATGTAAAATACCCCACACACTGCGCAAAGAGTAGGGCATGGAGTTCCCGTTGTTGTGGTCTGTTCCCTGTGATGTATCATGGTTTAGTTCCCTAAACTGCAGTGAAAAATCAACTCGATATGGCTAGGGGCTAACTCGAAAACCTACCAGTTTATTTAGCTCCTTGGCTCAAACATTTGATTAATTTAAAAACTGTAATTATGATTATTTATCTACTTTATTTGTTTGTTTTCTACTTTAAATTGTGCATTAACTATGAACTGAGAAAATAAAATTATATTCTAAATACCCGGGGAGATATTAGCTACACCAAGCTGCTCTAAAATCCGAGGGTAAATAAAGATATGATACGGTAAAATATGCTTCCTTTTCATTCCGGCTTCTCCCTTAAGCGAATGAAATGGATTTATAGAGTCGAAAATACGACTTGAAATGGAATATAATTGAAGTTCGGCGGGTAGGTATACTAAATGATTTCTTTTATACGAATTGCGGTCTTGCCCTACGTTTAAAGCTAATACGTATTTTTTTTTCTTATGCTTCAACGGACAAGGAATAACTGATGCCTCGAAGGATGGAGATCTTTTAATTACTGTTTAAGTTTTAAACGAAAAAAATATCACTGG
>NC_090874.1:57149264-57159264 GCF_036669935.1 Montipora foliosa
AATGGTACACGTTGCCAAAAATCCTTGTAGCTTACAGAGGATCGTACCAGCCAAACCTAGAATACAAGCATTTAGGAAAATGATCCGTTAATAACCCAAAAAGAGAAAACGGATGTAGGAAGGGAGATGAGGCTCAGTGAAGATCCAGTTCAAAATGAAGAAAGAAGAGGAGAAGCAGCGGCGTAGCGACAGCAGGATGAAGAGCTCGAGTAGGAAAAGAAAAGAGGAATTTCGCGCGGTTAAATCAAGTGGGAAAAAATGAGCAAAGAATAGAGGAAAGGAAATATTTGGACAGGCATACTAGGGATTGAGGGGACAAATCAATCGGAAGAGAGGAAATGGGAAAGAAGAAGAGGAAAGACAATTGAAAGATGGAGTAAAAAGGTCTAAGGAGACAGCTGGCGGGAAACGAAAAGGTGTAGAAGTTCTAAAGAGGAGAAAAGCAAGTAAACAGAACAAGAAAAAAAAAAATGAAATGAAAAACTGAAGACTGAGGAACGGGAACGTACGAGGTGGGAATGAATTAAGAAAAAGAAGGAGCAGAGGAAGATGAAGGAGGGTGGCAATTTCGATGAAGATGAGGAGAGAAGGAAATGCAGCGAAGAAAGAGGAAAGGAAAAGAAAGAGAAAGGAAGGAGGATAAAAACGGAAAAAAAAAGAGGAAGAAGTGGATGAGCGGTAAGGGAAAAATGATTTTCGAAAGAACGAAACTAGTTGATGATAAGCGTGAGAACGGTATATCAGATAGTGTTAAACTACTGCACAAAATCACAATACGCACTCACCGCTAACAACAAAGCCGAGATGCGGTGCTATTCTTCCCAAGATATCCGGGGATATGTTCACCAACATGATCATGAGGTTGGCAAGACATAGATTTAGGATAAAGTAATTGGTAGGATTGTGAAGCCGTCGGTTTTTCTTAATAATGTAAATAACAACTGTGTTGCCAAAAACTGACAAAACGACTATGAGAAGCAGCGAAGACACCTGCAGCCATTTTTCGGTTTCTGTGAAGCGACGGACGGGGCAGTCACCTTTGGAGCTTTGGGATGGTTGAGGTGCTAATGTAGCATTAGAGCTTTCTGTGTCGTTAGGCATTTTATCCAAATCTTGTGCGAATGTCCTGTTCCTGAGTTTTGTTGTTTTACCGTTTTCTGCAACTGTAAAAATAGTAATACAGCGTTACTTCTCAAAGAGTCAGACCTACCATAAAAGATCATGGTGGTGTAAATTTGGTTAAATTTTTTGATGAGTGACATAGTGTTAAACGATGAAAATTGTAGCTACGATTATTTCATGGCGGTTTGCTCTTTAGTATAGTTGCGATCAGAATGTGTCTTCTCCTAAGGTCATGAATTTGGTTTGGAGCAGCTGAAAGGTGTTTGGTGCGCTAGGCCAAATAAGTTTTTCATTAGAAATGTTTTAATTAGTTTTTGGTGTCATTACGGTTATTTGTGTTTCACTCAGTGGTGTTTTTACCCTAACGAAGTCTTTTACTGTGTTTTTGGAAGCAATTTATTTTCAGTTCACCTCTGGGCCTTTTTTGACTCGTTCTCTCGGTTCCAGATCACATTCATGACAACAGCGGTCTCTTTTGGGTTCTTAATAAGTGTTTTTAATCTATATTCTAATATTTCTAAGTAATTAAAAATAACACCTGTAATTGTAGTTATTAGATGCGGTTACACTCACCATGGTAAATTCCATTTCCTATGGTAAATTATGCCGCGGTGCCTCACACTTGAGTTTTAGTATACCGCGTTAACTAGGGGTCACACGGTATACGAAGATTACAGAGGTAAAACGAAATCTCACGCAATTCATTGGCGGGAAATTTAATCACAACTTCCTCAGCATAGCGATTGGCTCTCGTACCTTGGGCATCAAAACACCCTTCCAACTTCCCACGTTAAATGTCATGGGCGCTTCCACTGATCTTTTTGACGTATCCATGGATATTAACACGGGAAATTTACCTCGGGAAGCGTCGGTCACACTACTAAATACAGTTTCCCTTGGTAAAAAGGCAATTTACCACGGTAAAAGTGCCCCGTGTAACCGCACCTATTGTCCTGTTCTGCCTGGAACACGTATGCCAGATAAATTTATGGAAAAGGCGGCGCTTACGCTCGTCCTTTCCTCCTTTTTGTCAGTTGTTTAACTCTGTTATGTAATAAACGTAAATCGCCATTTTCTCCGTAAATTTGCTGTGTAACTTGGTTCTAGATATTGTAACTCGTTCCTTGTAATTTCTGTAACTTGTCGTACTCCGTTCGTGCTAGTCTGATGTTGACAAACCTGTAAGGTCTCGTCGAGGCAAACGACTTTCTTTGTTGTGGAAAAATATGTTAATGTACTGACGCGCAGGCGTAGTGCGTCTTGCAGGCGTCATTTTGACGGATGATTGGCACTTGATTGTTCAGTCCGATTAGGAACATAGAAAAAGAGCTGTCTAGTCGAAGATCGACCCGAGAAGACCAATAAAGATAAGAAACAGCCGGAGTGTTGCGGAGTCTTTTCTTCCCCCGAAAGATTATCCTTCAACAATAGATTCTCCTGCCAGATCATCCACGAAGTCATTAATAAGAGTGACTTAAAGTTACACGTCATCGCGGTTCGTTGACAAATAACCATTTTTATGAGCTTTTAAAAGCTGAACACGTCCAAGGAAACAGGTAAGCCCACCTCAACTGAAATCTGCATATAATTTGTCCTCTTCTGTATACTCAGTTGCTTTTCTTCCTACAGGATCCGGCCCGACTTCATACAAGGTTTTAGAAAACATGTTCTTTTGGTATTTAGTTCCTTACGTTCACTTGACACAAGTCAGTTTTACAGTGAAAGTTTGTGAGTATGGGTAATTACATGATTTCGAGTGCAATAGGCCATTTTCGAAATATCAAGTACTCAGCTTGATAGTGCGGCAGTGAGACCAAACACAATAGAAATAAGTTGGAATGAATGTGAAAAATATTTGCATAATTATCATCCTCTTTCCTTTGCCTTTGTCCTCTAAACCTCTCTTTCAAGCTGAATTTTAATAAATCCAAGAAAGCCTATTTGGAATAAATGAGCAGGAGTAAATTCAAAGAGAAACAAAATTGCACGCGCCCGTAGAGAAAACGCAATTTGTAGTGTTTTAGAAAATTAACGAGCGCTTATTGTTTCCTAATTGTACGAAAGTAATCATGTAATTACTTCTTAATAATAGACATGGAAAAATACTGCGCAATCCTGTCGTAATCAAGCTACAAGCAACGCACGCGTACCGCGGAATCAAGCAAAAATTGCGCCATCCAGGGCGAACATTTGATTGCCTATCTGTATATAGCTTTCTTTGATCATGACTGGTTTGTTAAGTCTTTTTGCACTGAATTACCTATTTTCTGCAACGGGTTCAAACCCCGTTGAAGTCCTGAATTTTTTCAGGCTTCTCTACGCAATTGTAAAAATTGCGTTCATAACTGCGAAGATCATAGCTTCACTTGATTTCATATCCGCAGTTCATGATTCATTTCATATACCATTTCATCATTGTTTCTGCACTGTGTTACTTGAAAATTGCATTTCTCTTAGCCAATCACAGTAAAGAGATCAGTTTTTTCATGTATAAGTATAGTATGTCAAAAACAGAACCGACTGAACACACCTCATCAATGTGGGACATTGTTCCTCTTTTTTATTCTTAATCGGCCCTTGGGCAGGCCCTAGGAGCATTTTGAAAATAAATACCAGAGATGGAAAGACACACGTCCTTTGTCATTTGAATTAAATCTTTAAATATCAAACTAATGAAATGTATTGAGCTTTATACATTTCATTAACATATTTTTTTTCAAATAACCGTCATCGAAGTTTCACGTATGTATGGACTGTATGTATGTAGGCTGCAAAGGCATACTCAGGTCCATAAAGTGTATTACCTTTCCATAAGCTTTCTGGAAAAACCTGAGCGACGGATTGTGTCAGTACGTTTTGTTTCTTAAGAACAACACAATAATTTCGCCTTCGGAAGCTGACCTTTTCCTTTTGGCCGGCTGCTTCCAACTTTGCTGTAAGGATTTTTTTTTTACTTACCTTTAATTCTTCTCCCAATTTGTGGGTTGTCTAGCTTGTTTTGTTGAGTACCAAGATCTCTGTCTATAGAAAGAAACAGACGAACGTCAAAGATTAAGATTTAAGGCTCTGCACAGTTGATCAGTACACGGTATATAAGCAGAAGCTCCTGACCTTGAAGCGTTTAACTCTGCTTCAAAACTGGGGGGTTTTAGTTTAAAAATTTTCATATTTGGAAGTAACATAGCTAGCGCATTTTCCCGCGCGTGCAGCTTCGATTTTATTTTTGCCCATATTTGGGCATACTTGCGAGTTACACGCTTCGAAGTGATGTGCTTCTTATATAAGCTTAAAACAGATTGCTCTTAAGAAAAGTGAACAGACAAACTTTTCATATCCGACTTTCAAAAACGCTGCTTGCCTAAGTACCTTAGAAACCAATTTCCTCACCGAGCCTCAGAAATATGTAATAAGAAATTAATTTATACCAGGAAGACGGTTATAATCCACATACGAAATTCAACAGCAAGTCGTTTAATACAAAATTGGAAGTGTAATTTTTCTTTCACCTTCTATGATTTTCCTGCGTTTGTAGTTAACAGTCATTCACCGAAGTGGGGCTAAATATCCACCAGTTTCTCCGGTACAACGAGAATACTTGTTTTAGTATATGCCACACAAGTTGAGTAATTTTCCTCGTTCTTATCGATAAAATTTGCATCTTGGTAACCGAAGTCAAACGGGAAGACATTTTGCTTTTTTTCAGTTTGCTCAGAAGTGAATAGTATTTGCTGTGCAGCTCCGAGCTATCCAATCAGATCCAATCAGAATGCGCGGAAAGCATTATTCACTTGCGTGGTAAATACTAATTAACACTGAACTATTCACTTAAATGGAGGTGGTTTCGCAGCTCTGTAAATATCAACTACTAAGGGAGTTTCATAAGCACGCGCGTTTTTGAGACGCGGACAGCAACCGGAAGAGAACATTTCGCGCGCTAGGACAGTGGTGTCTCCCAGATTTTTATACTTATCATCTCCAATGGAGAAAAGATACTTGGCAATGTAAATGTGGTTATTTGAAGACCAGTTAAAAAGGAAAACGGCTCACTTCCGGTTGCCGTCCGGGTCTCAAACACGCGCATGCTTAAGCTCCCTACTAGCCACCGACACGGAAGTGAATAGTTGTTTTAGTATATGACTAAAACTGTGAGATAATACAGCGCAAAAAGATAATTTTAACTCGTTTGTTCTTGCAATGATTACAATATTTACGGGCGCAAATCCCTCGCAAGTTGCTCGGAAGTGAATAGCAAAGGATATTCGGAGTTGGACTGGCCAATCATAGTGCCCCTTCAACGCTATCCACTGTTTTAGAATATACCAATTAACAATTATTCCATGAGTGCGCATTGGATATGAGGTGATAAACAGCCAACGAGGTTTGTAGCGCCGAGTTGGCTATAAGCACCTCTTATTATATACTCAACAAAATATCTTGTTTCTGATTGACCAATGGCGAATGCATAAATAGGTTATAGAGTGCCATCCAGGTTATAGAGTGCAATACGGAGGTTGGTATGGAAACATCGGGGAAGCGCCATTGAAATTTGAACACCAAGGTGAAAAAAAAATGGCTGACAGTTGGTTTGCTTTGTCAAACCAAAACATCGTTGAGCACCTTAAAGAAAATGAGTAAAACAAAAACAAGTTGAAAGCTACACAGACCTGGTTGAATGTCTGGAAAACATGGGCGACTGAAAGAAAACTAAACCCAAAAGTGGAAGAATACGAGCACGAAAAAAGTAGCGCGTTTGAGTAATTTTGTTGAGAATATAACAAATAAAAAATCGTATGAACGCGAGTGCATTTCGTGATTTATGGTCACTCGTGATGTTTTGAAAGTTCTCAAATTGCATTCGCCTATGGCTCGTGCCATTTTGAGAACTTTCAAAACATCACTCGCGTTCATACGATTTCCTATACATATCCAATAAGCACGAATGGAATAATTGTTTTAGTAAAATACTTCACGATTAAAACACTGAGTTTCGTACCATTGAATAAGTTTATGCCGAACTTTGTCGCATTCTTTTGGATTGTCCAAAAGTTGCTGTATGTCCGTTGTTTTCAACCAATTTGCTGGACAAAACTTAAACTTCGCGCCGAATTTTATTATTTTGACACACTGACACTTGGTGCACTGCAACTGGGGGTTGAGAAAATACTAACTGGAAATATATAACGTACTATATACTAACCTACTAATAATTCTTTTTTTTCCTTGCCAAATTAGCTGCATCTTTTAACAATGAGACAACTTTATACCGCAGGACAAGTAAAAATAGAGCTGTAACCAGTATAGGACATATTAAAGTGAAAGAACGTTCTTTGGTTAAAAAAGCCTAAAAACATAAGCTTTTGGCTATCAATCTATAGCCTTCAACAAATGAAAAAGTTAGCGCGCGAACGGAAATATATAAGAAAAGGGGTGCGGTTTTTTTTTTGTGAGGTCTCATTACAATAGAATAGAGTATTGCCTAGGCAACAGTTTTGAGTTCTTTTCCGCGTCGACGGTTTTAGCTGTATGCCAAGATTCTAGTGGTTTTTGAACGCGGTAAAAAAATAATTGCCTTCGCCAATAACACAAGCATTATCGAAGTCAATGGAATGATTGTTTTGCCACGCGTAGTTGGCAACATTTGAACCCTTTGTATGGTTCTTCAAGTTTCGTTGATGTTGTTTTTTTTTTTCGGGTTTAGAAGCATCTTCCGGTTTGTCCTATGTAGTTCCAAGGACAGTCTTTACGTGAAATAATCATGAAATAAAACACAAAATCAGTAGGGCCTCGACCCTTCTTTTCCGGGCATCCAACCTCCTGAGCAGCCGTGAAGGAAAAACACGTGAAACCAACCACCGTCAGGGCCGCGTTAGAACCTAACGGCTACCCATCGCCTGTTTTTTCTAACATTCTCAATAAGAAGCCACCCCCATCTACAGTTCTTCCACCAGAAGAACTGGTTCCTATGTTTTTCAAATGGGCCGAACCATCGGATACGTACCAGGGTTATGTATGCCCCCCTTATCACAGTGGCCTAACCGAACCTCTTACGAGATTACTCCGTAACATTGAAATCCGCGTGGTCAACAAACCATTCAAAACTCTTGAACAAGAATTCCCGTCTCAAAAGTACAGACAACCTTCCTATCACCAATGTGGTGTTGTTTATAAAATTCAATGTAAAGACTGTCCTTGGAACTACATAGGAGAAACCGGAAGATGCTTCCAAACCCGAAAAAAGGAACATCAACGAAACTTGAAGAACTATACAAAGGGCTCAAATGTTGCCAACCACGCGTGGCAAAACAATCATGCCATTGACTTCGATAATGCT
Organism: Montipora foliosa; assembly: GCF_036669935.1. NCBI lineage: Eukaryota > Metazoa > Cnidaria > Anthozoa > Scleractinia > Acroporidae > Montipora > Montipora foliosa. The sequence continues at coordinate 57,156,718 of NC_090874.1, forward strand.
TGTGTTATTGGCGAAGGCAATTACCGCGTTCGAAAAACACTAGAATCTTGGCACACAGCTAAAACCGTCGAAGCGGAAAATAACTCAAAACTGTTGCCTAGGCAATACTCTATTCTATCGTAATGAGACCTCATTTACATTTTATCTCCAAGCCTTTTTCACACTTCTTTTTTTATTCTATTTTTAAAAAGATCGCACCCCTTTTCGTATATATTTCCGTTCGCGCGCTAATTTTTTCATTCGTTAAAAGTTATAGACTGGTAGCCGAAAGCTTATGTTTTCAATCTTTTTTAAACAGAGAACGTTTTTTCACTTTAATTTATTCAGAACGTTTGGTTTTCGTGGTTGTGCACTTTATACAAAACTTTAGTTTCTAAAGAATCTGTGGTACTGTTTCGAGCGTTAGCCATTCGTCGGAGCGAAGGACTCCGACGAAGGGCTAACACTCGAAACGTCAGCTTTCCAAATCTTTCACGGTGGTTATTCGACCTTTATCAACTCGTTTGATAAAATCAATTTCTAGTGCACTTTATGGGTGCACTACAAACTATGTCACCGAGTTGTAAGAGAGAGTGAGTGTTAGTACGTGGTGGCAAATAGGGCCGCAGCGCAGGTCTGTTGGAAGCGTGCGAGGGTTGTCCAATACACACGAACTGAGTCGGGTCGCCTTTTTCGTGAAGACGACCCGTCAAGCGGAAGTCGGGTCGTGGTGTTTGCGGAAGTAAAGTAACAGGAAGTTGCTATTTTAAAGAAGGTTCGAGGAACTTTCTGAAAATGGTGACGGGTCCTTACCTAGTTCGTGAAGAGCCGTCATTTGAAAAGTCGACCCGACTATTGGAAATGTCAGGTGGTGAGGGACTTAGAAAAAAACATAGTGGAGGCGGCGAGGCCCGCTGAAAATGTTGACGGGTCGTGATGACCCGTCTAGTTCTTGACGAGCCGTCATTTGAAAAAGTCGACCCGACGTTTGAAAATGTCAGGTGGTGAGGGACTTAGAAAAAAAATCGTTTATTTGTGAAGATAGTCGAGGCGGTGAAGCCGCCTGGAAATGTTGAGGGGTCGTGACGAGCCGTTTCTTGAAAGGTCGAACTGATTGTTGGAAATGTCAGGGGGTGAGAGACTTTGAAAAAATCGTGTATTTGAAGATACTGGAGGCTTTGAGGCCGGCTGAAAATGTTGACGGGTCGCGACGACCCATCTACTTCGTGACGGGCCGTCATTTGAGGTGGTGATGTCCATCCACCGGCACACAGTTCTTTCGTTATTCATATTTATGTTACTCGTTTGCGATCGTCGCGTAATTTTGAAGCGCTAGCCTCTAAGGTGAAACACAAATTAAACATTTTAAAGACACAGGATAATAACAAGTACGGCGGGTGTGAGCTTACAATTGTGGTTGGAAACGAATTTGGCAAGACTTTGTTGTAGGTTTGTTATTGTATTTGGTCCCTTGCGAGTGATGTTGTAAGGTATCGGTATACCCCAAAATTGATAATTTTGCCATTTTAGTTTTTGATATTCCAAGGTACACCTCATTTTTTATTTTTTTTTACATGACAAAAAGATTGCGAAAAAACGTTTTTACTAGACAAAGTTAGAAAAGAAGACGACTCTACGAATAAATTATCTCAAATTAGAAGCTGTCCACAAATGGCTTTATGTCTCAAAAACTCAAATGCAAATTTCATCGAATGAGGCGCACGATTTCAGTTCGTTTACAGCGAGTTTTCATCCCTTTTCGCTGAAATTTGGCAAGAATGTTGCCCGATAATGTGGCAAAAAACCCGTGTCGGGGTATATTTATTTGTTGCCTCCTTCGAAAGTAATAAGTATTTAAGAAAAGGTACTGCGCGTTTTATAAAAAGTTAAAGTTTAACAGTGAATAAAAACAAACCAGACATTTAATCAAAATGCCTCGACACGGTTTTTCTGATCAAGGTGTGAAGAAAAAGTAGTTTCCGGTTAAATTCTGACCGGAAACGAACTCAATTTGTGAAACTACATACTTTTGGAAAATGATGGCTATTTTAGGAAAGGTATTTTATTTACTAATAATCGGGATCTACAATTCCTAACCTTCCAGAAAATATATACTTTATTGGGGTTTTTATGAAACGTGTGACCGTGAAGCAACGACAACGCGAGGTTGCAAAACTCATGAAATGACTTGTTATGCTGCGTTCTTCCAACATATTAGCATTCCGTTTTTCATGAAGAATTTAAATCTGTTAACGACTTCGACGCGTTTAGGTGATTAATATTGGGCAATGGTTTTGAAGTTCTTTATTTGCTTGGGTATATTCGACACTGACTTCCTAAATGGATTGAAGTGCTGGGTTCATTGTCAGCAGGGGAACGCTTTCTTTTCTTTGTTGGTGTAGCAGGATTCAGTTTTCTGCTGGTATGATCCTCCATGTGTCTTGCGCTGAATGTGTGTAAGGAGCAGAAAGCAAAATCCATAGGTTATTGACGGGTGTATAAAAGATGCGAACTTCTTGGAAGGGTTATAAATGAGTGACAAACAGTTGGCCGAGAAACGGGCGAGAC
>NC_090874.1:57164264-57186764 GCF_036669935.1 Montipora foliosa
CTCAGTCAAGCGTGACAACACAAGTGACAGTCTCTCCCTATGCTCCTGTAGTGTTCGACCAAAGACAAGTCTGACCAACATAATCCCCTCAAGATAAGGTGCATAGCCCTCATGGACGGTGCGGACGGCTCACGGACGGTTCACGCAGTTGCATTCGTAAGCCCAAAACTTAGTTTGCGGAATTGGTAAAGGCCATCCGGAGTTGCGAACGCCGTCTTTTTCCGATCTTACTCTGCCACATCAATATCCAATATCCCCTAGGTCGAGGAGGAGGTCGAGATGAGAAAAGGAGGTCGAGATGAGAAAACCACTGTGCCCCAGATAAACGCTCCAATATGTCATCGCACCGAGGGAGCGGGTACAAGTCTCGCTTGGTTACCGAGTTAAGAGCACGGTAGTCAACACAGAAACGTTGAGAGCCATCAGGCTTCGCTACTAAAACCACCGAAGAGGACCAAGGGGAATCGGACGGTTCAATAATCTCTGCTTCAAGCATTTTCGTCCACTTGGCTGCGCATTTCCTGCCTTTTGTGAAAGGGGACTCTTCGAGGTGGTACCTGGATTGGCTGGGCAGAGCCGGTGTCGATAGTATGTCGTACGCCCTTTGCAGTACCTAAATCCCAGTGTCCCTTTGAAATGCAGTCGGCATAAGTGGACAACATGTCATAAAGCCTACGTTTTTCCTCTTCCGGGACGAAATTCATGCTGATAGGGAACATCTCTTCTACTGATAAACTGTAAACGTCAGCATCCTTCACAAAAAACGCACTACACTTTTTAGCTTCCAATCCAATCTCAACATCTTCCTTTGGAGCCCCAGGGGGTACCACGTTGTAGCCCACACCCCCATTGGTTTCCTGCTGTGATTCTCCCTCACCGCCCTATGGGTAGAGGTTTCCTATACTACTGCATCTGTAAATTTTGAGGGGCTTGTTAAGGTAATTGAACACAGGAACTGGGATTCGACCCCCTTTTACAGTCACTGCCATCCGAAAGGCCCCAGCAGAATATTTTTCCGAAAATTTGTCCGCTGGTTCCAACACCCCCATACATTCGTCTAAGCCATTTATTCCCTGGACCTCACAAGGTATGTCTGCGACCATGTTTGGAGATAATGTGACGGTTTCAGCCACAGTGATCCTGTACACTTTATCAAGGCATCCAAAAACTATTTTGTTGGGTTCCCCCTTACTGTAGACGGTGTTAGTGTCAAAGTTTATAATACATTTGTGAGCTGTTAGGAAGTCTATACCAATCAACACTTGCTGTACTAAGCCTCGGCACACCAGCACTTTATGCTGAGCCCTGATCCCGCCAAGCTGAATTCTTACTTCTGTTTTTCCAACAACATCAAGTGGCATGTTGTTGGCCACCAGGACAGGCTTTTGTGTGAGTTCAAGTTTGTTTAAATGTGTCTTAGAGCGACTATATAGGTCCTCACTGATAATTGTTGCTTCTGCACCCGTGTCTAATGAGGCTTGGGATTTGACACCATTTACAGCACAAGGCAAAAATGCCTCCTTTGGATTCTCGGGCGGAGTCACTCCCTGCTGTGCCCCGCCCATCTCCCGTTTCCCTGGTTGGGACGCACTTGATGTGGACAGTCACGAATAAAATGAGTTAAGCTACCACACTTAAAACATGCTCTTGGGCCTTGTCCAGATTCCACACATGCATTCCTACCTTGCCTCCCTTGAGGAATGTTCTTTAGCTTCTCTAAGATTGCAGCTTGCTGTTGAAAAAGCTCCTTAGCCCATGCTGGGGGTTCTTGGGTACCCTGTTGGAAGCCAAATTTCTCCTGATCACCAGACGTTGAAGACAGCACTCGAGCACTGCCTTTGTTTAGCACTTTTTGATTTGATTCGTATCCTTGAGCTGCTGCTAGGGCCTCATCCAGAGTATTGGGCCCCAAATCCAACACTTTCTCGTGCAATGTGATGGGGGTCAACGCACCTACGAAGAAATCTCTGGCTGTGCGATTGAGTATATCCGGTGGGTCATTCGGATAGTTCAGCTCCACAAGACGAGAAATGTCGCACCTCAGTTGGTGTAGATCTTCGTCAGGACGTCTTAATTTGGCTCGCAGAGTGGAAATGTGTACTTGACGAGATTCCTTAGGATGTAATCGATCTGTCAAAGCGCGTTCAACTGCCGTCCAGGTGGCTGTTTGTTCGGCGGTCAGGCTATAATAGGTCTGCTCTGCGAGGCCTTTCAGGTATGCGGGCAATATTTGGGCTTGAAGCTCAAGACTCCACTTGTTAAGGGCTGCAATACTTTTGAATTTCCGTATCTAAACTACCCAACTTTCGCCGGACGTCGCAGAGAAGCTCTCTCGTTTGATGCGAAGCGGGTTTTCTGGTGAGGTGATCGGTGAACTGCCGCTTGTACCAGCCGTACTTTCACTTTTCTTTCCAAGTTTCGCCTCAAGTTTCGCCAATTTCTCTTCCAAAGCTTTTATAGTATCTTCCATGGCAAAAAAAGTTCCCCACCGCTGCCACCAAATGTAACACAAACGAGATAAGCAATACCAAAACTAGATCTTTGAAAACTCACACGAGAAACACGAGTCCGACTTATAGTTTACTGCGCAAGTCCGACTAAAGTTGGGCTCAGGCCCCACGCTACAAACATATCGCATACAACATTCCTGAGCAGCATGCTGTGAGGGTATTAATTTCGCTACCTACGAATGAAACAGTCACAACAATTGTTGTGAGTGCTATTGTGGACGACGATTATAGTTATTCATGCATGATGTATCGGTATTTTAGCCGTCACTCTTTGAGAATGAAGCATACAACATTTCTAAGAAGCGTATTGTCAGGGTATTAATTTCGCTACGAACGAACCATTGACCATTTTTGGATGCTTTTAGGAAGCTTGCGGCGATTTTCGGTGCGCTTAAATGTTTTGAGGAAGCGTACGGCGATTTCGCTACGCTTTAAGAAAGAAGCATTCAACATTTCGGAGCGCAATTACAGTCAATCGTTATTTCTGTTTCTGAACAGCATGTTGTCTTAGCAGCATGTTGTCTGGGTATTAATTTCGCTACGCCGTGAACGAACGAACCATTCACCATTTTTGGTTGCTTTTAGGAAGCTTGCGGCGATTTTCGCTATGCTTGGATTTTTTGAAGAAGTGTACGGCGATTTCGCTACGCTTTAAGAACGAAGCATGAATGCTGTTCTGGTCGATGTTTATAATTTTCTATGCGTATATCGATATTTTAATCGCTACTCTCTGAGGACGAAGCATGCAACAGTTTTGAGCTGCACAGCCTCCTTTGCTCATCTCTCGCCATCTGACACTTCCAATAGCACAGGTAACCCAGGCTCAGTGTGTGCCACATAGGTAAATATAGAGAACATATGGAGGGAGGGGAGTCCCAACTTGCTAAAAACAAAAGTCACTGAGCAATCTGGGACTCCCCTCCCTCCAGGGGGACTTATTATACTCGTCACCAGGCGTCCCGAGTTCAGTGCTATTTTGATTTGGACACTTTGCGAGGACAACGGCTTCTGGCCGCCATTTTAGCAGGTTAACTTACAAGTTCTACGGAGCCTGGTGGTTTCGCGTTGCTAACTGGAGATGCTTCAGTGAATTCATGGTTTAGAGAAATTCATGTTCCACGAGCCTGACGTGTTTATTTAGCGACTGGATTCGATTTTCGCGAAAAAAATCGTGCTCGTTTTGGGTCGATCGGAGTCCCGTCGCTAGCTTCCGTCTCCTACCTTGTCACTACACTATGAAGGAAGGTGAACGGGGACCATTTTTCCCGAAACTTCGTGTACGTATTAAAGACAAAAACAGCTCACTACATGGTAAGTTTTATCAATTTTTATTTCCACTTTCTAGCAAATTTCCAGACCTAAACTTCGGCTCATCTGTTCTCTATATTTACCCATACACAGTGAGCCTGGGTTACCTGTGCCAATAGTCGGGTCGACTTTTCAAATGACGGGTCGTCACGACCTGATCGGATCGTCACGATCCGTCGAGATATTTGCCTTTGAAGCTACCCCAGGCAGTTCGACTTCCGACAGTAAAGCTTACTTCCTTTTTAAACTCCGGTGAGTCGGGCCGTCAACAGCAATTGACGACCCGACTCAGTTCATGTATATTGGACATGTGTGAAGCGTGCTTGAATTTCAACAAATGAGCCCCGAAGTCGGCAAGAAATTTTGACGCTGATGAATAGCAAAGGTGCTTCTATTTCCAAAATGAGGGAATACTTGGTGATAAATTTTTGACTTTGCAGAAACATTTGTCAACCTCGAGATTTGGATGACTGAATTCGCACATTTCTTGTTGAAGTTTATAACACTTGAAAGAAAGAAAAAAGCAAACTAAAAAAAAACCCGGTGTCTTGCCGTCATTTTGACACAGATATATCTTTTGTTTCTTGAGTTGGTAGTAACACACAAGGTAACTTGATCACAGGCGGCCGCTGAAATCGATGTCAATTTCGATTTTCCGATTTATTTCAAATTATTTCTGCAACCAAAAGAAGTACAATAGAGAAATTGAAGGTAGCAAAAAGCTCCCAAATGTTTTTTTCGCTGGTGGTAACTTTTTATATTCGCGGCACGAAATTTATGTTTTTTTTTTCATGTCGCAAATTTTGGCAATCGACACTTTCTAAAAACTTCCTTTTGCTCTTCCAAAAAAACCTGTGTCAATATTTATTTACTTTTGCATCAATCAGCATGCGTAAGGCAGGCTAGAAAAATCTGTACCTTGCTTAGTTCGCATTTTTAAGCGTTTAAATAGAATTTCGGTGCTATGTTTCTGACAGCAAGTCGTTTATTTTTAGGGCCCATCCAGATACTAACCCTGCTGGAGATGATTAACTTCAGTGAACTTTTGTCGTGGAAAGCTGTCAGATACTTAAAATACACACTTAAACTCGCTGTGAAAAAGAAGTTGAACAAACAGTTTCTCGACTCCCTTCTATTTTCTTCAATCTTTCTGGGTTTATTATTTTACGAGTAACTAACTACATGTCTTCTCAGGGGGCGATTTATCTAAGACATCTACCATAGTCTATAATGATTTACGATACCAAAACAATATTGTGTACTATTAGACCTACAAATTACGCAAAGACAACTTGAATCTCCTAGAAAACAAAACACAGTTCAGTTGACAGTTATGGAATAAGGCACTGTATCAAGTTACTGCACTGCCACACGAACGCAATGCGTACCTATTTTATTATGGTCGCCCGGGCATTTCTCTAGCATACTCTATTAATGTCTCAGATAATTAGAAAACAAAAACGGAACCGCGACATTGACCATGCGTAAACGTAACAGAGTTATTTCCTAAAAATTTCCGTTTCTCCATAAATCATCACAAGTTTGTGAAAAGCCCCCAACCCTTATTTTTGAGATAAGTGGATACTGATTTAGGCAAAATAAAAGCAAATAATACTCAAGTGCAAGGGCTTTAGAATCTCACGTGGAATATCTAATTGATGGCAAAATCAAAGGAAGCTTGTCTAGCATGAATTAACGCGATAACAGGGAAGAACTTTCAAAAGGACTTCGCATTGTACGTGACCATGTATAGTACTAAATTCCTACAGTTCAGATTTGCCAACCAAACGAAGAGCTACTGTAGGTTTTTTAAATTGTAAGACAAAAATTTATCCAATACAACCGTTGAAGTGTCAGAGAGGCCATCAAAAGTCCAAGATGGTCGCCTTCTTTTGAGAGAGCTGTTTCTGTATCTACTTACTTTTTGCAACTGGATGATTAACGGCGAGGAATTTCTGTTAAATTACAGACATCGAGAATGTACAATATTCAGTAATAAAAGTTAATCCGCCGCGATGATCGGACTTTCTCAGGCATCAGATAAATTTAATAGAGTTTGTTTTAACATCAAAAGTGATCCAGATCATGTTGCTTTAATTTAATATACTCTTGTAGGATAATTCATTATTTCTTAACAATAAAGAACTCGGCATCAAATGACAAACCGTAAGGGTGACTGATAAACTGTTAGATGTATCACCGGATCACTTGAAAATCAAGGTGGTCCTCCCAGTTTCGTCTCGATCACGAACATAATGATTTCTTCGTTTTGGTAACAACGACACCAATCCAGGGTCAACTGTGGACAGAAAAATGAAGGTTAGTCACAGTAGAAAGTTGATTATTTACCGCTACTTTATAAGTGCGAACGTAACTGATTTCTCTGTTTTTTTTTTTTTTTTACAAGGTTAGTAAGCTATACGTCTTACATTTCTGTGGGATGTATATATATGTATATAACGTATAGAGATAAAGAGGCTTAGTCCTGAAACGATCAAAAATGAGGATTGTATCTGATTAACTTGCCAGTTTCACAGACAAGTCAAAGGAGAAAAAACGTGTTTATCGAAAACTGTCATCGATGAAAAAAGAATTCCAAGCTTTCAACGCCCGCAATCTGTCGTAATTTGTAAATTTAAAGGAATACTTCTTATAACTACCTATAGCTACTGCTGTATAAAAGGGGTAATTACTGAGCAATGAACTCATTTTTCAGAACGCCACGTTAGGATTTCAGTAACCACACCTTCAAAAACAGCGGGTGGTTCGTTTTCCTGAGCCTTGACTTACTAATGTAACCAACAGAAAGCACGTTTAACATCGAGATTTCTTGACCTATTTTTATCTACTTATTTTTTAACCTTCTTGGAAAACCAAAGTAAAATGGCATGATTGTGTGTTTACACGATTTCACAACCTCTTTCGTTCGGCGTTCGGCTTGTTCGGAATAAGTTCGCCTAGTATATAGCGATATCTTTACATCAAACGGGAAAAAATTCACAGATGATGAACCTTAGACAAATGAAACAAAAATAAGAAAATTACTTTAGCACAAAATTAACCGGATTTCGCTTGAACAGAACGAGAGACCAATGCATAAGCATGGGCTAATTGAATGATATTCCAAATGAAAAAACTATTTCACACAAAGATCAATTGTAATAGGTCCTATTAGTCAAGCCTGCTACGCTTACATTTTGATCTTACATTTCTTGTTTACGCTTTTCTTTCACTTTTCTTGCTTACACTGATCTAAAAAATTATGAAAATTACCCAGGGAGCTAAAATTATAAAAGCGCAAATGCCATCTGTGCTCAAGTGCGCATTACAACTGAACCCAGTACCTTCTGTTAGTGTACTCAACTAAAGCTAGAAGGACATAATCAAAATTACCAAAAATTTACAGTATTACTCAGATTTAGATGAAAACGCTCAACGAAACAAGATTGTCTTCATGATTTGCCTTTGAAGCTACTGGGATAACTCAGTGGAAAGACAGCTTAAAATACCGAACTTGTGCGAAAAAAGAATATTTCAACCCAAATTCAAATTTGCCTTGGATTTGACAAAAGGAAAATTAAACTCACAATACATAATTTACTTACTATTAGGTTTCACCGTCTTTGTCATGAATTCAGGAACAGCCTCAAATCATTATGATAAGTTCCTATTATGTATTAACAAACCGTGATTTTAAACCATAGTACATTCTAGTTATTTATACTCCCCTGAAAATCCACTTAGTTTTTCTTGAAGTGAATTGAATGTAAACGTTGTTTAAACAAGTAATGTTTTTTTCTGTTCGAGACGTCCTTCTGCTTGAATTATACTCAGAAAATGGGAAAAGAAATGATACCTCTATCAAATTACTTGTTAAACATCGAGATCTTTTCCCGGCACCCTAATTTCGAAATGGCACAGACTATAAAATTAACGCCCTTATTTTACATGCATTGTATTGAAAAAGCGATTAAATTATTGTCTTTGATTTTTGAACGAGAAACAGAAACTTCTCCTTGATTTGCCGAAAAGTTGAATAAAGAAAATGATGATCGAACTAACTGAATTGAACTGAAATTTCAAACCTCCAAAGATAACGCAGCGTGGTTGCAGCTCCCTCGCCTTTTCAACTATAATTCTTTGTGCGGCGAACATATTCTGTCAAAATGAATTCCAAGTAGGAGGATCAATCTTTAAAAGAAAATGAATTTTATGATCTCCTGCAGATTGGAAAAACGAAAAGTTGGATGTTTTGCCAAGATATGTCATAAGGTTGCCAAATTAAGGATAGAGTCTTTTTTGTTTCAGTTGGTCATAGTTTTGCTTGGAGATTCCCCGCTGTCATATCTCATTTTCGAAAAGACGCCCTTCTGTTTGTTGTACGATAGTTATTTGTTCAGCAAAAGTGAAAAAATTACTTGTCACTTGGAGAAGAAAGCTCACCCGATGGAAACTTCTCACACATAAAATCAAAGAGCAATTATCGTTTTCAAGGGGAAGATAATTATCTATTTTGTTTTGCATTGTGTTTTTAAGGAAGCTTCCGTAGCTTTGAAAATATATCACATTTGACAGATACAAGATAACTTTGTGTTTAGTGCCATTGTTTCGAAATGCAATTTTTATTCCGTTTTTTCTGATAGATATTTGTGAAATGTGCGCAAACAAATAATTGTATCTTAAAAAGAGACTTAAAAAAGGTCAAAGAAACTCTGGATATGACCTTCACAACCAACCACTTTGGCTTACGAAGCCTATGACAACGTTCATGAAAGTACGTAGCTCGCGCTGTGTGTGAGTGAGAGCTACATCAGTTATACATGGTGACAGATGTCTAGATGACATTTGGTGTTCCATAGATGTCACCAAACAAAAGAGTTTGTATAGGGCAGTTTTAATGATAAGTTCGCGTCTAAAAAAAGTGGGCGGGCCTCCTACAAGTAGTATGGATATGTGCCGAGATTGCATATTCTCTTGATTTTTTTCCATTATATATGAAGGCACTAACTGAAAACAACTAACGAAAAGACTGAGCCCCTAAAAAAGTGTGTTACTCCACTGGACATTTTCCGTGATCCATAATGAGCCAACTTAATTCGTATGTGAAATTGGCAAGCTGAACAACTACCAGCTAAAACGTTTTTTAATTATCTGTAGACGTCTTTCTTTCTGGTCTCAGTAGTATGTGGCAGATTTTAAGTTTTGTTCTCTACGAACTGCCCACTAGAACAGCTGTTTCAGTTCATTTCATCCTTCCTCTAATTTTTTCAAAATATGAAGAGAAAGAGTATTTAATTTTAAGTAGTGGAAAGGAAAATGCTATGTTTGAAAAAGTTTCTATATAGCTTAATAGGCCAAAAATTGTACAAAACAAGGCAAAAAAAAAAACTTCCAAGCTAAAACACGTTTTAGCTAAGTTTTCGAAACGCACACCCTGACTGATCACGAGCCCGAGACAACAACGCGCATGTCTGCTTTTAAACGTGTCTGTGAAGACACCGCGGCAAAATGAGTGCGCATGCTCCGCTTCGAACAAATTCGAGCTTTTGAGCGCTTTGTTTTTGAGTTTATTCGGCGGTGAAGGAAAAGTTCTATTGGACCTTTTGATTATCAAGATCTCACCCTCAACATGGACTCGACAGAAAAACTAAACAGTAGTTCCGAGGTGTTTCCAACGAGAAAGTCAAAAGAGGTAAGCTTATTTTAGGCATGAAATATTTATTTGTTTATGTCGTTTCCATGGAAGTTATCTTTGCCAAACCATGTTTGCTCGTGTTCCGGTCACACCGTTGAAGACCTAAAAGTTGTAAATTTTAAACTAATAACATTTTTCGTTTACTGTTTTTCGCCTAAGGGCATTTCCTCTAAAAACGCGGAGAGTTTTGAGAAAACAGAAGTTTTAACCTCTGACATGTGATACGAGAGCCATGGATTTTTCTGTGACCTGGTTCTCCACAGCAAGAGCAATGGTTTGTATGGTAGATGGTGATGCTCTTTCTTTTCCAGCTCTGTGTTGCTTTGCAGGACACTCTAGGTTGTGGTATGATTAAATTTAATTGATCTCTAGATTTCTGTTGATTTCATTGTCCCAGTCATCTGACCTGAAGAAATCTTGTGGAAAGTGTTGATATCTGGCTGGCTGTCATTTTGACTGTCATTACTTTCAAGATGTGAGCAACTGTTTTTATCTGCATTGTTAGACAAAACCTCTTATTAAGGGATTCAGTTAAGTTGTTTAGTTTTTTTATAAAGGGATCTTTACAAATAGGGCACAGATTTCCTTTTTTTTTTTCAAGTATCTTAAGTGACATCTGTGCATGAAAATGACCAAGTGATAATAATATTATTGTTTTACTTTGATCAGTTTCCTGTTGTTTCTTAAAAATGTCATTTATTCTTATTCCAGTGCTTAAGTCTAACACTCTTCCTGGTGTGTGTGTGCTGATCTGGTCAAACCATGCATGGCAAGCAACATTCCAGATTGTTTTCAGAGATTGTGATGAGGATTTCAGCGTTGAATATTTTATTGGTTTTGCGATGAAAAAAGCCAGGGTTGTTATTCATCTCTCATTTTTTCCTGCATGAGATCCTGCATGATGACAATAGTATTACTGCAAATTAAACGTCACAGATGTGAGCATGTCAGTGATTAATACAAGATGGTTTCCAAACAGCTCTTCAAAATTGTCTAGAAAAGGGACGATAATTATTTACTTGCCACACCTTCTAAGTCAATGTTTGAACAAGCAAATATAATTTGGTTTTTTAATTCAAGTAAACTGTCTTACTTTCATTAATACAGCTGTATGTTATTCTAGTCTTTCTCATTGCTGAGCATGGGTTTGGATATTAACTTCTGAGAATGCTCCTACTTGTAATAGTCTTAATAATGAATATACAGTACATACAACAATAAAATTAGAGAGATATTTGAGTTACTGTATATTGTGCTTTGTGGTAACACATACCATAGTAGTTGTTGTGGTTGTTGTTGTTGAAAAGGAATCAGATAGAGTCATTGTGGGTCCAGATAGAGCCATTGTGGGTCTATCATTAGGTATTGAAACTGGATCAGTTGTGCATAATAAAATGTTAGAGTATGAAGCAGAATGCCTCTAGTCTTGCTGGATGTATGATTACATTCCTCTCTCAGTATCTTTACACACAGTGCAAAATTTAGGCTGGATTTTTGCTGGTGCAATTCATACAAAAGTGAAATCAGTATTTTCCAAACACATGCAGGTGAATGGTTTCTTATTTCATTATCATGATTCTCATGTCTCCCCACCCTCATTCCAGCAAGGCTCTACAAGGTGATTGACAAAGCTGGAGAAAAAAATTACAGTTACCAGCCAGCTGCAGGAAAAATACTGGAAAAATATTTTCAACGATGGACCACTACCAAACTCCAAGTAAAAGGGAAACATCAAGTAGCATTGGAGTCAAATTTATACTTCGTTTCAAAACTTTTTTGCGATCCTCTCTTAAAATTAAGACATATTTTCTTTATTTTATTGCCTCGCTCTCGTAAAAGTAACTAGTGTTGTAAAATATGAGAATGGAGGGCAGGTAAGTGACTTATCCAAGTTGCCGAATGAGTGGGATGCGGGCATGAAAAGAACTTAACCTTATTTCTCACTTTCAAATGATTCCAATGAAACAAACAGACGATTTCCTCATTCAACAGGAGCAACATAAGCCATCTTCGCAGAAGGAATTATCATTCTGCCCTTGCAAAGATGTTTACCCGGCGTTTTCCTTCTCAGTGCACAGTTTTCCCCCCAAAGGTTTAACACCGCAGAGACCATCGCGATTAATAACATTACGAACTTCGTCCTTTTGCTCTAGCGCTCGAATGCAAGGTAAAATTCTCCTGGTTTGAACTATAGTTTTTTGGTTTGAAAAGACACACGAAAGATTAGTCTTTCAGGAAGCTCTCATCAAAATTTAAACCTTATCAAAGTAGTGTTGTCCTTATCATCGCAAAATGAAAACAAACACTGAGAATTTAAATTGACGCCATTTTGCCGCGCTGTTGTTTCTATTGCAAATTTAATTGGTACCAGTCCCTCGCGCGTGGAAACGATTCGCGCGTGGCTCAAGCCTGCGCACTCATTTTGCCGCGGTGTCGTCTGTGAACGCTCTCTGTGATGAGCTTGGCAATAATGGCGCATGCTCAAGAGGACATCTTATATTTTTGCGCCCCATATAAAAATATCGATATAAAGGTAGACTCTAAAGGAGAAGACAAAAATTACCCAGCATGAAGAGCTGTTCATCAGTTGTTTGCGAATTTTCATAACAAAAACAAACCGTCAAAAAGCCTGTCGATTGAAGGTGGGCCTTAAAGAAAGTAACACTCGCTAGCTCATGGAGACAGACCTTTACTTGGCTATCGTATCTGGCTATGACTTGTTTCCATATCTCAGAGGGCCCTTGGATAGGAGCCCCGGCCGGAAGCGAACAACAACCCTATATTCCTGTCACGGCGTTTCCACAGTCAATTTATTTTTAGATTCAAGTTACCGCGAATGAGACTCTGTCAACCACAAGAAACTAACTTGACGCTAAGGTTAGGGATATGTTTTACGACGAAAGATAATTTATGAAAGCCCTATATATTTGAACTGCAGATAGAGTCAAGTTAAGATTAGTTCCCAGGCGCCCATTCTGACACACGGAAACGAGCCACTACCATAGTATCCTGCGCGCGCAATATACAGTTAGATTTGGTTGACCTGGGTGATGTGAGCTCTTAATAACCAATAACAGTTAAAGTTGGTTTATCAATAAGGGGAAACACGAGTAAAAAGCTATGGTCATTTTTCTAAGTGGATGGGAACAAAACTATGACAACTATTTTAGGGTCTTCATTGATGCAAGGACAGCAATGAATCCTCAATCAGCCATTAAAAATTATTTCTTTTCACAAAGCAAACTTATAATTTTGGATTCATTGCGCGACGCCGGAACGTTTCGGTTAAATGTAACCTCTATCAGTGTACGGAGACCAATTATTGCGTACGACGAAGGAGAACATATGCTAAATATATTTTTGTCGAAATCAGTTTTTACAATGACTGCAAAATTCTCGCGCGCTCATTGGCTAATTTTTGTTGTCAATAAGCGGACGGACACATGAATTTATAATTTATGCGATAATGACGCGATATTGCTCGCGTCAGATTGATGTTTCTCGCACTTTTGTCTCGCGTTCTTCTCGTGTTTTGACTTAATTTTGACCCCTCTGCCTTTTTTCATAATAAAAAACAAATTGATGTCAGTTTTTCATGCGTCTGTCCTGTTATTGACAATGAATTTCGTCATAACATTGTCAACGTAATCTGCGGATCCACAGCTACTTCATGATCAATAACAGGACAGACGCATGAAAAACTGACATCAATTTGTTAACTTGCCGGAATCGATCGACGCCATTCTTGGTTTTCACCCACGTGACAAGGCGGCCATCTTGGATGGCAGTACAATGCAATTTCCTTTTCGGATAATTTGCATAATAATAAAGTTTACTTCCCAGTAGGGTATTGTTCTTGCCATCCAACATGGCCTCCATGACGTCACCTGCAAGTCTATTAAGGTAGCTCAAACCAGTTTCAAAACTTGAAAGAAACGTTCTTATTTGAAGGATTGACACTAAAGCACTTTATCACTTAACAGCAATGTTATGATACCATATCAAACACCAATTATTGCTGAAAACGTTCGGCCATTTCTGTGACGTAAGGAGTTACCGTGGCAACAGGAAAGCCCTGCAAAAACACCCCATATTTTGGCTTTAGCTGGTTATATCTCAAAAACGAATTCAGTGAACCCCATTTTTTATTTCTGAAATGTAATCAGCATGCCAGAATAAAAATATCTGCAAAGTTTTAAAAAATTCCGTGGAGAGGATTCAGAGTAACCTTAAATAATTGAAAATGTACGGTAGCTCTGAATCCGCTCCACAGATTTCTTTTAAACTTTGCAGAGAGTTTTATCTTACCCTGCTGATTACTTTTGTGCAATAAAAAATTGGGGTCACTGCCTGCTCTTTAAAGCAAGTCTAAGTGCGAAGTTTTTCTTATGTAAATTAGTTTTCACTCATATGGAAAATAGAACTAATTACTATTCATACCCTATTAATATTCATTAGTCCTCATGCATAGTATATGAGCATGCCTTGATTATTCATAGTTTTCAGTTTTGCCTAACTTTGGTTGGAATCGTTTGAAATATGCCCGCGAGCGTCCGTCCCCAGTGAACGGCCCTGCAGGTGTCCAGCAAATTTTACAGCCCCTTCAAGGCTCTGTTGAGCAGGCTGCTCCGCCAACCACGTCTTCACAAACGGGTGCAACTTCAGGAACAACCGCGAGCAGTAACAATGCTTCCCAAAGTTCTTCTCAAGAAAACGCAACAGGGTCAAATGTGTCGAACGACTCGACGGTGACCCTTGAGGTATTCAGCTACAATGCTTTAGTTTTGCATTCTAACCGCGGTTTGTTGGTTGTTTCTTGTTGCCCAACGTTATATTTCCTCAGTTATGTTTTTTCTGTTGCTCGGGAGCCGGTTTCTTTTTTTAGACTTCGCGATGGGAGCACATGGTTGGTAATTTATTCCGTTGGGCTCGCCAGGATACGGTTCTTTTAATGTTAGGCGATAATCGGTTGTTTTATATTATGTTTGCTGTTGCACTCGTTTGTTTTCTTTTCTTTGTTTGTTTCTTATGAATTTAGGTTGCTATATATCTGGGAGCTGTTTTGTTTTTTGTTTTGCCAGTTGAGGACCGACGAAATTTACGCTGTTTGCACCTATTGTTTCTTGCTTGTCCCTTGAGAGGGGCGTGTGCGTCGTGAGGCTTTGGTCAAGGTCCCTTGTTGTTTGACAGTGGTGTTTGGTTTTGTTTGTCTGGCTGCATAGTTATGCGGACCGTTTGAGCAATGCGTCGAGGACCTCTGCTCTGTGCCACGAGGTGGTGTAAAAAATAAAAAGAAAAACAAAAACAAAATAGAAATCGGTAGGGGACCGATTGAGCAGTGTGTCGGGGACTTCTGCTCTGTGCCACGTTGTGGTGTAAAAAAAAAGAAAAGAAAAAAAAACCTACTTACGTTGATCTCGTGGTGAAAAGGAAAACAAATTAACTTGGGCCACCCGGTGGCTGTGTGTTTAACATGCCGAGGGAACTTCTGCGAAGATTCGGTGTGATCTTCATTGGTAATGAATTTGGTCACTCGGTACTACAACATGGAGAAAGGTTATATTTTGAAGTATGTGACCTGAGGTTCTTGGAAAGCAGTTCTAATGTGAAGTACGGATTGGATTTAAAAACATTATCAAGTCATTTGGCATTTCTGTCCTTGTTAGGTTCCGGCCACAACGGTAGGTGCACTAAAGTAAGAATTAGATTGATGCTTCGGCAATCGAGTCTGCTTTGTCGACTTCCCAAATGGTGATTGCACGTCCAGCGGCTCTTTTGACCCATATGCTCCGATCGCTGCCCTTGATGAATTGGTCAGTGTCACGAAGGAAAGGAAGGATGGAAGAGCGTCGCGTTATGAAATAGTGCTAAGGCAGTGCCGTCCATTGTTTAACAACCCGTGCCTTCAGCAGGTATTAATAAAGCTGGTGGCGTCTAAGGAGGAGGCCGAGGTGGCAAAGGTTATTGCTAAGGAAACCAAACGGCCCGTCCCAGTAAATCAAGGTTCGTTCACTGGACGGACGCGTAAGGCTCCATACCAGAGGCGTGGTACCAATCGCAGTCTTAGATCACCTCCGAAGATGAAGTGCTGGGTATGTGGTAAGGCGGGACATATCTCGCGCCTTTGCCCGGACAGGCGTTAAGGATTGTGTAATCAGCGAAAGTGATTTGTTTTGAAATGGAATTCTGGATTGTCTTTGTTTTTTGCAATTGACAATAATAAAATGTAAAGGCATTGTATTAAGCATACGTCGCCTTCTTTTTGGAAGTCTGTGGTCTCGAGGTTAGAAGAATGATCCCACAAGCGTTTTGCCCATAGGCATTCCCTTGAGCCCGATTACTCGGGTTACGGTGGTCATTTTCTCCGAACTCGGGTTTGCAGTCTCCGTTTTAGGTACATCTTTCTGATTCTCTTTTTGGTGCTTTGTCTTAGCCTAAAACAAAACGTCACAAGGGAGATACGATGACAGTTATGCCCTTAGAAGCGGAGGAAAGAAGCAGGCATAGGGAAATACGATGGGTATCTCCGGAGGGTAAACTGAGTTTGGAGAAAATGGTATCAGAAGACGCTTGTTTAACCCAGGTTCAAAGTATTGTTGCGGGGGAAACTGCTAATCTGCGGGATCTGTCGTTTCGCGATCCGGACTCCTTTCATTCTGGTCAACTTCTCACCCGAATTGGACTCTGGGAAAGAAATTTGGACGGGTACGAAACCTGCAAAGGATGTCCTTGAATGGTTGGAGCATGGGGTAAATGTTAGAAGAGGGTTGGGAAATAAGTTTGGTTAAGGATGGGTAAGGTTGGGGGCTTATTTTTTGTATGATTGTTTGGATTAGCCAGCGAATTCCACGGCGATTGCGGGGCGCAGTATGAGGTGACTTTCCCATAACTAAATTAATATTCTAATGAGTATGCAAGGAGGATAATGAACTATAACAAATACTTCACACATAGACTCGTTTTGAAGAGGAGGCAGACGTTAACTCGGAAATAGCCTATTGGTTTGATTTGCCGTCGCAAAAGGCAGGCTACAAGTCTAATTCGTATAGAAATTGTCAAAGTATAGCTTTCCTCAATAAAGATTCAATTCGGCGAAGATCTGGCATTATGTGGCCCCCAGTTTGAAGCACTAGCGTTGACTTCCTTTGATGAAAGTAACTGTAGACAGGGCTTGTGTGTGTATCGTCGGCTTTTATTTGTACCTCCGGCCCTTAGCTTCAGAGAGGAAAGACACAAAATAACTCAAAAGGCATACGAGGTAAATGCCATTCGGCATACAGGAAAAAACGCAAATTTGAAACTCGTTTGTACAACTGATGGATCCTTATTACCATTTCTAATAACATCACAGATGTGAAATCATTTTACCCTCACTTACGTAAGGTCGCACAGTGTCGTCAAAACAATTAACAACACAAATAAATCCGAGCTTTAAGGAAGCATGCATCTCAATCAGTTGTTTTTCTGCACCAGGTAACGATCATTTACTGCTAGGACAGCTGCAGATGAATAAATAACATAAGTATTTGATGAATGTTCGATGAATATAAGTGGGGCACTGAGCCAGACGGGCGCCTGAACCTACCACTATGACTGATTATTTCGCAAACAATTTATTAGCTGTGCGCTTGAAGGTCTGGTTGCAGCATGAGGGGGAAACCGAAAAGCCACCACACATGACGAGGCAGTTAATAGATTTCTCTTAGTCAAACAAGAACTGGCAGGTTACGTGGAAGAAAAGCAATGTTGACAAATTCTCTCAAACAGATGACGTTTTCTTGTCATATTTGTCACACCATACAGCTTCGTTTTTGACAGGATTTATCTTAGAATGTCTTTATGTTTTTCGTAATTCTTCGTGTAAGTATCTCGGATTGGGAATCATCAAACTGTCGCAACGTTCCTAAATCTACCCACAGGAATTTCTGCAAAAAGAAACTCTCGGGTGTTTTAAGGTAAACAGAAAATTATATAATTTAAATTGGAGCGTTTTTGCATGATCAACATCCGTTTGTGGGTGTCATTATAAGAAGAACTGATACGTTTAGACTAAAGACAGGGCCGTAGCCAGAAAAAAAATATGACTGAGGCAATGTCAATTGTTAAATTATCTTCGGAAGTATTTTAAGTGTTTATGATGAGTACATATTAAAGACAACACTAGAATCACGCTTTATTTAAAATTTCACGAAAAAATGACTGAGGCAAGTGCCTCGGTTTGCCTCATACTGGCTACGGCCCTGAAAGATAGACTATATGATGCAGAGTCAAGGCGGTTCACATTAAATCCTGCTTTTTTCGATTCTCCGTGGTGGAGTCATTTATTTGTTATGGCAAACCATTAACATACGTTTTCGGCAGGCTGAGAAGAGTGAAGTCTTAAGGTTTGGTAAATTTACACGTTTAGGGGCTAACTCCTTGCTGTTTTCAGTGAAAGACTGAAGAAAACGGAAATGAGGACGCCAAACTTTCATGATGATAATACAATCTTATTTCTATTAAAATTTCAACAATACTACTTAATAATTTGATTTGTTAGGCATTTACGTTACAAAGAAATTGATTTCCTTTTATTTCACCGGTGGATTGGACATAAAATGCTTCATTTTCTTATGGCAATACAAACAGGCGAAGACCAGTCTGTACTGAAAAATAAATAGTTGACGATTTGTTGATGTTTTTTGACAGTATCAGCTGCGCAAAAAAAAGCAAATTCAAAGAGCTGACAAGGTCAATAAGAGATTTCATACTTTAGTCTCTCAAGTAAGGAGTGTCCGCGCGTACAATTTATGAATAGGGAACGTACTCGAAAAGCACGACGAAAGGTAATGCCAGTTTAAATGAGTAGAAAAATGGCTCAAATGCACGTGCGTTTTAAATTTCGGCACATTTCTTTGCCTTTCTCGCCCTGACAACGAAGTGAAATGACCAAGGGGGACGTGAGGAGCACTCGATCGACGATAAATTTTCGATTTTCCCATTTAAAAACAAGCAGTGTTCGTACCAGTTTCATTCCTTTGAAAGCTGATAAATTTTTCCTAACCTGAAAAAAACAGAAAAATGATTTTAAATAATGCGAATCGGTGTTTTCAGCTGACGTTTCCGTAGAAATCGTCGTCTTTCCCTTCGGCCTCCCGTTGAAAATCTCCCTGACTTAACCGGAACTCCGACTCGCAATGAAACAGAGGCTAAAGATACAGTATTGCGTGTTGTTTGCATTAAGATTAAAAAGGGTCATTCAGTCGTATGCCCTCGAGGCAGAGTTTTCCAATAATTTTCTGATAAACAGGATCTCCACATTTATTAGCTGTGCCGACAATTATCACGGGAGACTAAAGAACATTCGGATGGCAACCAAACCGGTAAGTCTCAAGAGCTTAGACCGAATGAGCTTGTAGGATTTTAAGTGAATATGCTGAAGGCAAAACAATAACGGAAATTTTAAGAAAAAAATTCGGTTTTGAAAGTTAGATTTGAAGAGATCCAAGTTTCATAATTGGTAAAAAGAAGTTAATTTCCAAGATAATTGAAATTCCAGCCCCACAAATGCAAAATTCTTTACGTTTAAGCAGCTGTAAATTATTCAGCATACGAAAGAGAAAGTAAGAATCGATACAAATGTACTCATGATTTAACTGCCAAAGATTGTTTCTTTGGAGTCTCTGAGACTTGCTTGTCATTTTGTGTTTGCCCCTGATGAGATTTTGATAATCTGACCGGATGAATATCCAGACTGCGGGGACTGTGATTTGGCACGCGATGAGCAATATTTTGCAAGGTTAACATTAAATTCTTTTTTTTTTCCAGTTCTTCGTTCTTTTGTTCTTCAATGTTATTACCTACGCATCCATCTAGGAAAATGACTAAAAATTATTTCAAACCTGTCAAATATCTCAACTAGACTTTACTAATTGAAAAGAAGGAGACTAATGTTATTGATAGCAAGCGTTTTTGCATGATTGATCTACTAGCAGAACATGGATAAAAGATTGAGTTTTTATTCGCTTATTTCTTTATTAAAACTGGTGACATTGGATTTGTAGGAAATGGACCTTTGCTCGATTAAAGCGAGAAGGTAGAGTTGTTTATTAACTTTTTTAAAACTACACGATCTTTCTAGAAGGCTCTCTGGATATTTCTTTTCCAGTGAAAAGTTGATAGGGCGCTAGATATTGTCGGCGGCATCAGTCGAAATCAGCTGAACAGCTCTCATTTGAATTATTGTTTTTCCATACTCAGCTCCACAAGCATGAAACTTTAAGGTTTTCTTTGCTTTGATTAGTGATGTTGAGTAGAGTTTATTTGAAAAAAAAAAAAAAAGGTGTTAGTCGTTGACATTACCAGCCTTGCGATAGCCCTAAGAAAACTTAGACTGTAAAACACTGACTCGATCCCAATTAAAGATTGTCTCTTTTATTTAACTCCCCTGCTCAAATAAACATGCTATTCCAAACAAAAAGAAGACCATTGTATATGTCATAATCCTTGAGCTCCACTGAATAACATCACCATTGGTGAGCAAGAGGTACTAGGTAAAGCCCTCACTAAATGAATCATTATATTCCATTTTCATAGCTGATCAAGAAGAAGAATTGCTAAGCTAAGAGAATCACCATGAACAACAGTAGTGAGACACTTAATGTCACCTACAATTTTTTGCCTGAGTGCTCGCAGGAAATGTGGTCCCCTGCACTGGAATGGGTGAAGAAACTCGTTTATCTGATTCTCGTGTTCTTTGCTATATTTGGAAATGCTTTGGTTATTCGTATAATATTCACACACAGACGGATGAAATCGACAACCAACTATCTCATTGTCAATATGGCGGTAAGACGAACGTAGATATCATTTATTATAATAAATACAGAGATGAGAAATCCTAAATAGTGTACTGAAAAAAATTACTGCGTTTGGATTCACCAGTTCAGAGCAGACCCAGCCAGACCCAGCGTGATTTTCTAGAAATCCTTCTTTCAAAAAGCGTTTCCGACTGCATGGTTGCGGACTGGTTTTCTTTTGGTCTCAGTTAAAAGGTGCGACGTATGATGGCTCAAAACTAGTTGCAATCAATTTAGCCTTTTCTTCTTCTTCTTTTTTTTTTTTTTTTTTTTTTTTGAAGTCATGAGTCAAAAACAAAGCTTTTCAGAAGAAACGAATCTCACTTTCACAAATGGCTTTTCGGACACCAAAATGTATAGTCCCTCATCTTTTCTCCATGCATTTGATTTGCTACTAATAAGGAGAACTTCTTTTTATATCAGCAAATTAAACTTAAGTAATAATTTCCTACGTTCTCACAAATAGTGTGTTTAATAGAACTGTGATATTGTGAGGAGAAATTATCTGATGGGCACTTTTTAAAACTTAGGGCTAAAGAGGGTGAAGCTCCTCTTCTCGAGTAAAGGGAATCGATCGTTTTCGTGCTTACTTCACTTGGTATTTGGGTGAATTCAAATGAAATGAGACCGGCGACAATAAATCGGTTCATATTGTCGACAATGTCCAAAGCGCTCATTTTTATAAATTTGAATTGTTATACAAAGTTATGTTACCTAAGATTGCTAATCATGTTATCTGTGTGATATCCAGGTTGGTGATCTCTTTATGGCAATTTTTAACATGATACCGACCGCTGTAAGCATGTTACGCGGAAAACATTCGTGGCTGAATGATGGTCCCTTTGGACAGATATCCTGCAAGATGCTCAACTTCTCACAGGGAACTTCCATGGCGTGTTCTATAATTACCCTCACCGCTTCGGCTTTTGACAGATACTTTGCAATCGTTTTTCCTCTATGGAAAGTCGCCACCGTTGGAAAGATAAGATGGCTGGTGACTTTAATCTGGATCGCGTCGTTCGCATTTGCATCCCCCATGCTCTATGCTGCGAAGGTTCAGCTCTTTGATGGTGTTCCCTTCTGCATCGAGAACTGGTCCCCAGCATTTGACCACAACAAGGCAGCAGCGATTTACACCATTGTATCATTCGTGCTACTGTACGCATTACCTCTGTCCGTGATTTTCATTTTGTACTCGAAAATCATCGTAACTGTCTGGGGAAGACACATTCCAGGCAACACCACCCCGGCCAATGTCCAGCTGCTCGACAAGTCCAAGAAAAACGTGTTAAAAATGTTGGTAACCGTGGTCGTTGCCTTTGGACTGTGCTGGTTTCTGATACATATAAATTTGCTTTTGCAAGATTTTACTGACATTTTCCCCGCCTCATGTGGTATTCCCGTAGAGCTACAGACCACTGGCTTTTTATTCGCCCATGCAAATAGTGCTATTAACTGTTGCATATACGTTGTATTCAGTCAAGATTTCCGACACGGATTCAAAGAGATTTTGAGACCTCTGTTTCCGCTGCGATCCGAGCCCTCATTACTTAGGAGAACGCGAAGCCGGGGCACCATGGAAACAAGACGAAGCACAAAAAGAGATAAGATGCAACCCGCAGCTTTGAAACCCTTCGGAGAAACTGTCATTTAATCACTATTATTATCGAGTGAGTTGAGCAGGCTCAGCTCGTTAGCTTCCATTGTTCGTTCACGCGGTAATTGTATGCTTATTTGTAGAGGTAATCACATGATTTCCAGTGCAATTTGGAATAAATAAGCACGAGTACATTTTTGCAAAGACGACCAAAAATGCACGAGCCCGGCAGGGCGAGTGCAAATTGTAGTCTTTGAAAACATTTACAAGTGCTTATTTATTTCAAATTGCACCAAAGATTCCCCAAACTTACGAAATCACTGAATCAGCAAAAAGAAAACAACTGTACTTGAAAGTGAAAAAAATGAGCGAAATTTTGAATAAAAACGTATTACCTCGTTTTATTTGTGAGGCTTCTTCTCTTCTGTGTGGTTTTTGTAACGCTTTAAGCGATTTTCAGGGAGATTTTGGTCGTTTTCAGCGTCGGTGTTTTCCTTCTGTATATGTATTAACCCTTGGTTATCTAATAGTAAGACATGCGGCAGCAGTTAA
>NC_090874.1:57191764-57204264 GCF_036669935.1 Montipora foliosa
ACATCGAACTCGTAACAATGTCATTCACCTAATTATTATTATGCAGCATTATAATCCTGGCTCGAATCCTGGCTCGGATCCTAGCTCGGATCCTGGCTCGGATCCTGGCTCGGATCCTAGCTCGGATCCTGGCTCGGATCCTAGCTCGGATCCTAGCTCGGATCCTGGCGCGGATCCTGGCTTCATACTTAGTTTATCTCAGAAACGATACGTGGCCGAGCTAAAATGAATTTGGCCGGTCATCGTGTCCGGAGACTCTCCGGAAATTATTTCGAGCCCGGGAGTGGTACACAGCACGTTGCCACTAATAGAAACTTTGATAACTAGGAAAGCCAGTGAAGTTTCCGAAATTTCCCAGGTATATTTAAGAGCCGGATGAAAAGAATTGACGGAGGTTATAAATTGATCGAGTTCTTCTCTGCTGGATGTAATAGCGCCGATGCAGTCGTCGATGTAGCGGCCGTAGAGTTCAGGTTTGGGGCCGTTGTACTGATTAAAAGATTGGTGTTTAATATATCCTACAAAAAGATTGGCATAGCTAGGTCCCATTCTTGTGCCCATCGCTACACCATTAATTTGTTTGTAATAGTTGCCGGCGAAGGAAAAACAGTTAAGCGTTGAAACTAGTTCGGCAAGGCGGAGGAGCGTTTCCGAGCTTGGGTCCATTGAAAAAGTGTTTAAGTGCTTGAAGACCTTCGCTATTGGGAATGACTGTGTATAGAGATGTAATGTCCATGGTGAAAATAACTTTGTCTTGGCGGAGAAATTGAAATCGCGGAAAATATTTAGTGCGCGTGTACTGTCTTTAATGTATGATGGCAAAGATTTGACGATAGGCATAGTCTAAGTAGCTAGAAATGAGTTCGGTGGGGCAACTACATGCAGAAACGATAGGGCGGTTGTTACGTTTGTGAATTTTAGGCAAGAAGTAAATGCACGAAGCTCTAGGGGTGTTGATGATGAGATAAGTTGCAGTGTCCGGTAATTCTTGATTAACTATAAGATTCGGAATGGTGTCTTTGACAAGTTTTTGATTTGTGGAGGTGAGATCTTTCTGGATTTTGGCATAAAACGAGGTGTCAGAAAGTTGCCGCAAAGCTTCTTTTTGGTAAAAGTCAGACCGCCAAACAACTACCGCGCCGCCTTTGTCGGCCGATTTGACATAGATGTCATTGCGTTTACTAAGATTTTTAATTAATCGCCGCCCACTCTTCCGAGGAAAGGTTGGAAACACTAAATTTTCCAACGCCAACGCCAATAAGAACTTACTGTTCTACATTTGTGTTACACGTATACGTTTTTGTGAAGCTGAGCCTTCATTTGTGTTGAAATTAAAAAACTTCAAATATCGGCCTATGCAGTATGAGCATTAACTGAGTATTTTAGCGACTTTTTGGGGGTGGGGAGAGAGACCAAGCATCTTAGTCAGGAAGAAGGAGCATTAAACTGGAGCATTCTTGTGACAAAGTAAAAGCATAATGTAGAAAAACCTACCCTTGGAATGCGCTAAATAGGCCATTTGCCAGTTCATGGCTGCCTCCTCTTTAAAGCAAGTCTAAGTGAAGTTGCTGTGATGGTAATTGGTTCTACTTTACATATGAATGAAAACTAATTTTCATAAGAAAAACTTTGCACTTAAACTCGCTTTGAAGAGGAGGCAGACATGAACTCAGAAATGGCCTATTGAATTCCACGCGTTGCTTTCCCAACTAGCTATGCCAATCTTTTTGTAGGATATATTAAACACCAATTTTTTAATCAGTACAACTGCCCCAAACCTGAACTCTACGGCCGCTACATCGACGACTGCATCGGCGCTATTACATCCAGCAGAGAAGAACTCGATCAATTTATAACCTCCGTCAATTCTTTTCATCCGGCTCTTAAATATACCTGGGAAATTTCGGAAACTTCACTGGCTTTCCTAGTTATCAAAGTTTCTATTACAGGGACCCATGAACCAAAACAAAAAGTTGTTACTTAGAGCTTATAGCACTTTAAAGCACTCATTGTCAACAACGGTTCTTGTTGCATTTCACCCAGGATTTCAGATCAAAGTTCCGCGAATGACAATACACAGCGACTTGCTACAACTGAAACAACTGCACAGCATGGAAATTTTAGTTTATTTCATTTTCAAAACGATCAAATGTGACCGGTAAACATGACCGGCAAGACGAAAGGTTGACCGGTCAACTCCAAAATCAGTTCGGACATCGTCCGTTGACCGGCCGTTATTTCGAGCCCCGCAACTAGTTCCAGAAAATGCGATTCCAATCGATAAGATCAAAAAACACGGCTAAAGAATGTGGGGGAATAATAATGAGCGGATTTTGTACCATGTGATCGTTAGTTGCAAAAGGCCTATTTCCGACCGTACTCCACAAAGCAACGACGTGAAATCACCAAATTTTAGGTTTTTTAGGCATATGTTGAACGGGCTGGCCAAATGCACGCAACATTCTCAACATTTTCAACGCAACATGTCAATGTTTATGTGCCCCAGTCCCCTGGCGCGCAACAAGTGGACCTAGCGCGCATGCCCTAGTGCAACAATGTTGCGTGAACGTGGCCAAAGGAGTACAACATCATCCAACATTCAAAATATTGCACGAAAAATTTGACCGCTTTCCAATTTGATCCAACATCATCCAACATGTTGCAACATATCGCAACAGGGTAGCCAAACGCATGCAACATGTGCCCAACCATGTTGCAAGATGTTGCGTTGAAATGTTGCGAGCGTTTGGCCAGACCTGTTGCTTTGATTTCACAGATCTTGGTAAAACTGTAGTAAGCCACCTTAATTTGTAAACGATCCAAATTAAATTCCATCTAAGACCTTTGGTCCCCAGCAGCGATCAGCATCTACGTTCTCTCAACATCACCCCCAACGAATTAACTTGTTTTGACTAGGAGATTAAAAAAACTGATGTGATCACTTCACGGGGACGCAATGCTAATGCAGAAGTGCATCGGAACCAATTAGGATGAAATTCGTGCTTTCAGGACATCTGATTTCGTGAGGTGCACCCAATGGATTTCCTTACTCCGGATTGATTTGGAACGAGTGTATGGACATAATTTCGGCGTTTCATTGGCAGGTAATTAAGAAGTCTTGTCATTCATCTTCACTTTCGCTTGTTTTCTAAAAAAACAGAAAAGTAATGAAACCATAAATAATCAACCGGACAGCCGTTTGCCTAAAACGTGACTTTTAAGACGGTGCCAGCTACTGTTATTGCACATACTTTCTACGCATCACGCAATCATTTTGTCACGCGCTAGTTATTTTTTTCGATTTTTTTCATCGATTTATTTGGTTGCAGTGTGGAACATATGTGTCTTGTAGCAAAAGACCACAAAAAAGAAATCGTGATGGAAAAGGTGTCTCTACGACATATTGAAAAACCTAGAAAGAATGATCGATCAGAGCGAGAAAGCCGACGGTGCAGAAGAAATATTTCAATGAAACAGGGCTATTTATCATTGAATTTAAGAAAAACCAAGTGAAGTAAATTGTTCGAAGACAACATTTATTACCATTTAATCTTATTGCTCTGGTTCCACACAAGTACGGAGCTACAGCCTTGTTCCCAGGCCTTTAAGCGCTAAATCGCAAGAAACGCGAGACTTGAGGCCGGGTGTGATAGCGCAAGGAGTCCTCGGGGAATCTTCCCGATCCGCTTTACCGGTGACGTCACGTTTAATTCACGTGAGGACGACTGAGAACGAGGTTGGTACGAAGCTTACAATTGTAGGCACATGAGATGGTTTCGTTTTTAATTTGTCGCAACAATCCCACCTGTCGTTTCACTATTGGAGACGATTAGTTTGAAGAATTTTGGCCCTAACCGTCTGAGCATGCGCATTGTTCACTGACTACATGTACCTGTTTCCGTCTGTGGTTGAAACGTCTCGTTCTTACATGTAAGCTCCCTATCTTACATGTAAGCTCCCTACTTCTGAATGGCCGTTTTTTTCTAGAGACGCATAATCCTTCCATCCGCTGGAACTATGCTTCTTTCATGCTATCCGTCTAGTGTTAAGACGGGGCGAGCTATATAAAAGGTGTAATCCGTCTGGGACGTACTTGGGCAAACGTTTTTTCTGCGTCTGTTAAATTCGTCTAGTAAGTATAACGACGCACGGGCACAAGACGCACAATGCGCCTGGACGCACTATCCAGTTAAGTTAGTGCGTGTTCGAAGACGTACTGTAGTGGATAGTTTATCGAGACAACAATAAAAGCAAGGTGACACACGCTAACATCAACCCGGTGTGGCCAACAAATCACGCATGCGCACAACCATTTCACCCGGTCAATTAGCAGCCATGGACAGCTGTTTCGCGCTTTTGGGCCTCATCTGCATGGCGTAGCTAACATACCACTTAAAGGGGTGCTAAACACCCCCGCCTGGTATGTTAGCTACGCCATGCTGATGAGGCCCAAAAGGCCGAAACAGCTGTCCATGGCTGCTAATTGACCGGGTGAAATGGTTGTGCGCAAGCGTGATGTGTTGGCCACACCGGGTTGGTGTTAGCGTGTGTCACCTTGCTTTTATTGTTGTTTATCGAGACGCATTATGCGTCTTGTGCCCCTCTTTATACTATACTGTAGTTTACCTAAATGATAGAAATGCTGCCGAAGGGGAACGAGGATGTTCAATTGTGCTTGCAATTTATTGACGGTTCGTGCGTGGAATTGACCGAATGCATAAATGGCGGCCAAAAATGTATTCTTTTGTTTATGTGCTAATGAGACTCACTAGCCTCGCTCTCAAGCAACATTTCTTTTATATTTTGTCCATGCAAACGAGGCTAGTGAGGCTAATTAGCACATAAACAAAAGAATATTTTTTGGCCGCCATTTATGCATTCGGTCTATTGAAGGGAGATTTTAACAGGTCTTGAGCAGGGACGGTACAAAACGTGGACCCCAAATTGGACCTCCTTCTGGACCCCAGTCGAGAGAAGAAAGAAAACAATAGATGGTTTTTACAGTGACGTCATCAAATTCTAAGATCAAAATCGCAAGGTCTTCTGAATTTTTATCTAAAGGAGGTTGAAAATGTTCTAGAAATAAACCTTTCCTGAAGTTTCCAGTCCCGTGACGTCTTTCTTTTCGAAAATACAGCACTATTTCCGAATTGTTCCCTTGTGTGACACCATGATACAAAGCTATTTGGTTGAAAGAAATGTCAGTCCCTGTGAATCTCAGCAGTTTGAGCCTTACAAGTACATTAAGAAATGTGTTCATACACATGTATCTTATCTCATGAGCGAAAAGTAAGCACTTTCATCGCAAAGTGAACTCCAGATGTTTTCGTTGACCACATGGAGTCTCCATACAAAACTTTGCGTGAAACGCTTCGACCTGAGAATTTGAGAGGAGGTTAAAAGATTTGTTTCCTACAACATTCCAAGTCCTTTCCCTTTTCCATTGAAGATCGTTGGAACGATTCGAACTTATTTTTTTGGTGCGTGACAGTGAATCTATAGTTTGAGGATACGAGAAGCAAAATTGTAACAAGATCATAGCGCGCATCTTAGTTCCTCCATTCGCGCATAACCAAAATTTCTTACACCTTTGTTCTTACTGTAACCGCAATCCCTTGCGTTTCGAAGAAAATGTGTTCTTCTCCCGACTAGAGAGCTGCCTCGTTCGTTCGCTTCAGGCTCACTCACTGCGGCAGCAATTAACAGACGCAGAAAAAAAGTTTAGCCAAGTTCGTCCCAGACGAATTATGCGTCGCTGGTATAAAACGGCCAATGAGTCACACCACTCGCGACATTTCCTTTAGACCAATAAGAATCAAAACTAATTCTTACACATTGTAGAGCTTGGCGACTGCCATAGTTCATGTACATGCTCTCGTTGCTGTGACAGGCTAAAGCCTGGTTCACAAGTACGACGCAAATGCAAACTCAAATGCAAACGCAAATGCAAATGAAAATGCAAACGCAAACGAAGTTCACACGTCCAACGCACACGCCAGGGAAGTAAGACACGCAGGGGCAGTTCAAGTCCTCCTTCCAAGGTGGTGGACGAGAATGAACCTGTGTCTTTTTTTACCTTGCGTTTGCCCTTCCGTTTGCGTTTTCCCGATTAACACGTTTGAAATGCAAACGCTAGCGCAAATGCAAACACAAGGAAATGGAAAATTTTCCATTTCTTGCGTCTGCGCTTGCATTTGCGCTGAGGTAGTTCACACGTGTATTTCCTTGCGTTTGCATCTGAATTTGCGTTGTACGTGTGAACCAGGCTTAAAGTTATTGGTTCGAATGAAGGGGGTAGTGTCTAAAGAAACTGTGGTGCTGCGTCGGAGGGGAAGTACCGTATTTATTCGATTAAGCGCCCAGGGCGCTTATTTAATTTTTGGACTTTCAGGGTGGGCGCTTATTCGAGATGGGCGCTTATTCGAGGCTGGGCGATTATTAAATTTTCACCATTTTCAGTTAGTAAAGAGTTTATTTTATAACAAAACATGACAAAATATTAAAGCATATAAATTGTAACTGTTCGTTGTTCGGTTTACGTATGCCCAGGACTAACATCTCATTATTCAATCTTTGCAGATGTCTCTTTAGCCAATTTAGAGCTACCTTAATTTTTCGAAAATTTAAGGTAGCTCTTAATTGGCTCCCAAGAATTTTTTTTAACTTTGCAGATAGTCCTATGTCAAATTGCTAATTACTATTCTACAATAAAAAATGGGGGTCACCGAGTTCATTTTTAAGATATAAGCAAGTAAAGACGAAATATAGGGTGTTTTTGGAGAGCTCTCATGTTGCCATGGTAACCTATTACGTCAAAATAGTAAGCGCATTTTGTTAAGTAACAATTGGCGTTTGATAGGGTACCATAACATTTCTTTTACGTGATACAGTTTTGTAGTGACAACCCTTCTAATAAAAAGGTCCTTGAAAGTAGTGAAACTGGTTCCAGCCACCTTAAGCTTGAATCAGTACACAGGTCTTTAGAGCAATGTTTGTTGTCCTGGGTGGCCACATAAGTTCTTTGGTGTCGCGTGATCTCGTCAATTCTGCCCATGTTTGTCCTGTTTTCAGTGGCCGTTTCGCTCATTAAGAAGTGTTCGTTTCGCTCATATAAGTTCGTCATGGCCGACAAATAAGACACATTCTCATCAAAGCTTAGCACATTAGCATGAGATTTACTCATTTTCGGGTGACTCTCCAGCAAGCTGGAATTTATATACCCCCCGTGAGCTTGAGGGGTCGAAGAGCAAACGCTCATCTCCTCGTCATGTTTAACGCCTGGGCGAGTCAAAGGCTCCTGAAATTCAGTCTTCAAGTTGACCATAGTACTAAAGTCAACTCCACTTCAATTTAGGGAGACGCTTGGTATTAATGGTCGCGTAAAAGCTACAAAATCGCCCCAATGCAATGCACAATCAATGCGGGCTGCCACGATGCATCACTCACGCTGATTGCGCGGTTGCTATTTCAATATGGCGATGGGCTCGGACTGCGCGGTTACTATTCCAACGTGGCCTCGGGTTCGGACAGTCTCGTTCGGGCCGACTAATTACGAACAGTGTCTACACCTGAGTGAGTGACACATTTGCATATCGGAGGCCCCGCAAGAAACCCGTTTCTACGCTTCGCGTATCCACGAGTTTAAAAAAGGGTAACTGCTAAACGTTGAAAAACATCAACTGTTAAACTTTAAAACCAAAGCCTTGTGATTACAGTTTTACAAGCAAAGGTTTCGTTGCAAGTTTAAGGGAATCCCCACGACACCGCATCGCGCAACCAAAACCGCAACACTTCATTAATTCCTCAACGAAGAAGGATTAAGCCCAGCTAACGAAGCTCCGGGAATGTCATCTTCGGTAAGAAAAACTGAGTCATATTCACTGCTAGTGGTGGGCCGATGATCGATTATAATCGACAGTTGATCGAAAAGTTCAAGCGACGCGACAATCGATTTTGCTTTTTTCATAATCGATTGTCGCCGAAAAATTAAAAATTTATTGGGGACAAATAAAAGTATTAAAATCAATAAAAATGTTCGTTTAATATCTTGTGTGAGTTGTCTGTTTTCATGGACTCCTAACTTCTAAGTCACAACAGCAGATATAATCTAAGATTGACTGTGTTTACCTGGCGGTACCCTGTTCGCTGTGTTGTTGCCAGTTAAAATACCTCACGCTTATTTGAAAGATGTGGCATGCTAAGCCGCTTTGTATTTCGTAAACAACTGAACCAAAACATAAATTACAAGCTCACTGTTTCGCGTTTGTAGTATCACTACCGTTTAAAATAAGTTTTGAAATAGATTTCAAATGTATTTACAAATCACCAGAGGAAGATAATGTCACCTCTGATCCAAGATGAACAATTGTTCGTTTTGGCTTGCAAATGTTTGTTTCGCTTTCCCCAATCTCTCCCCAATTCCCAGTGTCCTCTCTCAGACATGCCTCGCTTACATGTTGCTGACGAGTCCAACATGGCGGCTAAAATGGACGAGTTGGAGATCTTTCGTTATCCTGGAAACGCCAGGTCAAAAGTGTGGGAATATTTTGGTTTTCATCAAGTGAAGGAAGGGCCCACTTTGACTTCTATTTAGATGAAAAATACGTGGAATGCTTATTGGTAGATTTAAACATTTTTCCGATTATAATCGATGATCGATCGGTTGGGGCAATCTGATTATTTCTGATGATTGAATGTGAAATCTCAACCGATTCCCACCATTATTCACTGCACTACTTGAGGACGCCATTTTAGGAGGATTTAACTCTGATAAGACCGGAATTTCGTATAACTTAAATCTGCTGACAGCCGCCACTAAAATTTTTCAGACTGAAATACGGCCTACCAAACCTCGCTTTCATGTATTAGAACCTAGGTCGTTCCGCGTGTCCGCCATTTTTGAATACGGTGTATACATCACTAACGTTTCATGTTTAACCGGAGGATTAGGGAAGCAGATGTTCGAAGGTGTAATGGCTGTTGAGTTTTATTCCTCAGTTATCGAGTTCCATAAGTATAAAACTTAAAAATGGATTGCTTTAAAATCAGAAAAGAACCAATTCACCGTTGCTGTTTAGAAAAGGGGAAGGCCAGGCAAAACAAGTTGCATCTCGGTAGCCTGAAAGTTAACTGACAAAATAATTTGCCTGTGTTTAAATTAACAAATACACCAATACATCACTAACGTTTCGTGTTTAACCGGAGAATTAGGGAAGCAGATGTTCGAAGGTATAATAGCTGTTGAGTTTTATTCCGGCCTCTGTTATCAAGTTCCATAAGTATAAAACTTAAAAATGGATTGCTTTAAAATCAGAAAAGAACCAATTCACCGTTCCTGTTGAGAAAAGTGTATGCCAGACAAAACAAGTTGCATCTCGTTAGCCTGAAAGTTAACTGACAAAATAATTTGCCTGTGTTTAAATGAACAAATACACCAATACATCACTAACGTTTCATGTTTAACCAGAGAATTAGGGAAGCAGAGGTTCGAAGGTGTAATAGCTGTTGAGTTTTATTCCTCAGTTATCGAGTTCCATAAGACTTAATATAAAACTTTAAAATGGTTTGCTTTAAAATCAGAAAAGAACCAAAACACCGTTGCTGTTGAGAAAAGTGTATGCCTGGCAAAACAAGTTGCATCTCGGTAGCCTGAAAGTTAAGATATAATTTGCCTGTGTTTAAATTAATTTGAAATAAAGAGAAAAAAGAAATAATTTTCCATTTTTTCATTGCATGATGCTGGCCGTTGTAAAGCGTGTTTTAGAAAATATTTCAAATTGATTTATTCTGCCTCTGGACTATTTTGACACGTCACTCAAAATTAATTTAAAGTAATTTGAGGTATTTGTCGTCATTAAAAACTTTATGAGGAAGTTGGCCCGACAAATGTGTCGAGTTTAACACCTCTCTCTCCCTTTGTCTCTCGCTCTGCCTTTTTAGTGTGAGTCTTGTTACAACTCCCACTGAGATTTAAATAATTTTTTTTTACCTAAACAGAGGGGACCCACATTCCTGACCCAAGTTAATCTCCTCATGATTTGAAAAAAAAAAAGGTGTTAGTCGTTGACATTACCAGCCTTGTGATAGCCCTAAGTCAACTTACAATGTAAAACACTGACTCGATCCCAATTAAAGATTGTCTCTTCTTATTTAACTCCGCTGCTCAAATAAACATGCTATTCCAAACAAAAAGAAGACCATTATATATGTCATAATCCTTGAGCTCCATTGAATAACATTACCATTCGTGAGCAAGAGGTACTAGGTAAAGCCCTCACTAAATGAATCACTCTTATTCCATTTTCATAGCTGATCAAGAAGAAGAATTGCTAAGCTAAGAGAATCACCATGAACAACAGTAGTGAGACACTTAATGTCACCTACAATTTTTTGCCTGAGTGCTCGCAGGAAATGTGGTCCCCTGCACTGGAATGGGTGAAGAAACTCGTTTATCTGATTCTCGTGTTCTTTGCTATATTTGGAAATGCTTTGGTTATTCGTATAGTATTCACACACAGACGGATGAAATCGACAACCAACTATCTCATTGTCAATATGGCGGTAAGACGAACGCAGATATAATTTATTATAATAAATACAGAGATGAGAAATCCTAAATAGTGTACTGAGAAAAATTACTGCGTTTGGATTCACCAGTTCAGAGCAGACCCAGCGTGATTTTCTAGAAATCCTTCTTTCAAAAAGCGTTTCCGACTGCATGGTTGCGGACTGGTTTTCTTTTGGTCTCAGTTAAAAGGTGCGACGTATGATGGCTCAAAACTAGTTGCAATCAATTTAGCCTTTTCTTCTTCTTCCTTTTTTTTTTTTTTTTTTTTTTTGAAGTCATGAGTCAAAAACAAAGCTTTTCAGAAGAAACGAATCTCACTTTCACAAATGGCTTTTCGGACACCAAAATGTATAGTCCCTCATCTTTTCTCCATGCATTTGATTTGGTACTAATAAGGAGAATTTCTTTTTATATCAGCAAATTAAACTTAAGTAATAATTTCCTAAGTTCTCACAAATACTGTGTTTTAATAGAACTGTGATATTGTGAGGAGAAATTATCTGATGGGCACTTTTTAAAACTTAGGGCTAAAGAGGGTGAAGCTCCTCTTCTCGAGTAAAGGGAATCGATCGTTTTCGTGCTTACTTCACTTGGTATTTGGGTGAATTCAAATGAAATGAGACGGCGACAATAAATCGGTTCATACTGTCGACAATGTCCAAAGCGCTCATTTTTATAAATTTGAATTGTTATACAAAGTTATGTTACCTAAGATTGCTAATCATGTTATCTGTGTGATATCCAGGTTAGTGATCTCTTTATGGCAATTTTTAACATGATACCGACCGCTGTAAGCATGTTACGCGGAAAACATTCGTGGCTGACTGATGGTCCCTTTGGACAGATATCCTGCAAGATGCTCAACTTCTCACAGGGAACTTCCATGGCGTGTTCTATAATTACCCTCACCACTTCGGCTTTTGACAGATACTTTGCAATCGTTTTTCCTCTATGGAAAGTCGCCACCGTTGGAAAGATAAGATGGCTGGTGACTTTAATCTGGATCGCGTCGTTCGCATTTGCATCCCCCATGCTCTATGCTGCGAAGGTTCAGCTCTTTTATGGTGTTCCCTTCTGCATCGAGAACTGGTCCCCAGCATTTGACCACAACAAGGCAGCAGCGATTTACACCATTGTATCATTCGTGCTACTGTACGCATTACCTCTGTCCGTGATTTTCATTTTGTACTCGAAAATCATCGTAACTGTCTGGGGAAGACACATTCCAGGCAACACGACGCCGGCCAATGTCCAGCTGCTCGACAAGTCCAAGAAAAACGTGTTAAAAATGTTGGTAACCGTGGTCGTTGCCTTTGGACTGTGCTGGTTTCTGATACATATAAATTTGCTTTTGCAAGATTTTACTGACATTTTCCCCGCCTCTTGTGGTATTCCCGTAGAGCTACAGACCACTGGCTTTTTATTCGCCCATGCAAATAGTGCTATTAACTGCTGCATATACGTTGTATTCAGTCAAGATTTCCGACACGGATTCAAAGAGATTTTGAGACCTCTGTTTCCGCTGCGATCCGAGCCCTCATTACTTAGGAGAACGCGAAGCCGGGGCACCATGGAAACAAGACGAAGCACAAAAAGAGATAAGATGCAACCCGCAGCTTTGAAACCCTTCGGAGAAACTGTCATTTAATCACTATTATTATCGACTGAGTTGAGCAGGCTCAGCTCGTTAGCTTCCATTGTTCGTTCACGCTGTAATTGTATTTTTATTTGTAGAGGTAATCACATGATTTCGAGTGCAATTTGGAATAAATATGCACGAGTACATTTTTGCAAAGACGACCAAAAATGCACGAGCCCGGCAGGGCGAGTGGAAATTGTGGTCTTTGAAAACATTTACAAGTGCTTATTTATTTCAAATTGCACCAAAGATTCCCCAAACTTACGAAATCACTGAATCAGCAAAAAGAAAGTA
>NC_090874.1:57209264-57214264 GCF_036669935.1 Montipora foliosa
TGCTACCTGTACCAAACCTGTACCGTCCTACAAACATCGAACGCACTCGCCTAAGCTTCGATTACCCCTAGTTTAACTATAAGATTCTGAATGGTGTCTTTGACAAGTTTTTGATTTGTGGAGGTGAGATCTTTCTGGATTTTGGCATAAAACGAGGTGTCAGAAAGTTGCCGCAAAGCTTCTTTTGGTAAAGGTCGGACCGCCAAAGAACTACCGCGCCGCCTTTGTCGGCCGATTTGACAACTATGTCATTGCGTTTACTAAGATTTTTAATCGCCGCCCACTCTTCCGAGGAAAGGTTGGAAACACTAAATTTTCCAACGCCAACGCCAATAAGAACTTACTGTTCTAAATTTGTGTTATACGTATACGTTTTTAATTTGTGAAGCTGAGCCTTCATTTGTGTTGTAATAAAAAAAATTCTATTTTCAAAAACAGCCCTATCAACCTGTGTAGTATGAGCATTAACTCAGCATTTTAG
Organism: Montipora foliosa; assembly: GCF_036669935.1. Classification (NCBI taxonomy): domain Eukaryota; kingdom Metazoa; phylum Cnidaria; class Anthozoa; order Scleractinia; family Acroporidae; genus Montipora; species Montipora foliosa. The sequence continues at coordinate 57,209,746 of NC_090874.1, forward strand.
CGACTTTTTTTTTTGGTGGGGGGGGAGAGACCAAGAATCTTAGTCAGGAAGAAGGAGCATTTAACTAGAGCATTCTTGTGACAAAGTAAAAGCATAATGTAGAAAAGGTTACCCTTGGAATGAGCTAAATAGGCCATTTGCCAGTTCATGTCTGCCTCCTCTTTAAAGCAAGTCCAAGTGAAGTTGCCGTGATGGTAATTGGTTCTACTTTACATATGAATGAAAACCTCATCATAAAATAGAAGAACAGCTTCTTAAACTTTCTTAAAAGAAGAGGAAGACATACTGAAGCCTCTTACAGTGAGGTCAAGTATTGCAAAGTTAACTGTTCATTAGCCCATTTCTGAGTAGCGAGTCTAAGTGCGAAGTTTTTGTGATGGTGAATAAAAACTAATTTTCACGAGAAAAACTTCGCACTTAGACTCGCTTTGAAGAGGAGGCAGACATGAACTCAGAAATGGCCTACTGAATTCCACGCGTTGCTTTCCCAACTACAGGGCTCGAAATAATTTCCGGAGAGTCTCCGGACACGATGACCGGCCAAATTCATTTTAGCTCGGTCACGTACCGTTTCTGGCCTGTCAAATTACTGGCGGAATAAATAATTCTTAAAACAGGGGGCCATGAAGCAAAAACTGGCGTTATATATTTCCAAAAAAGTTGTTACTTAGAGCTTATAGCACTTTAAAGCACTCATTGTCAACAACGGTTCTTGTTGCATTTCACCCAGGATTTCAGATCAAAGTTCCGCAAATGACAATACACAGCGACTTGCTACAACTGAAACAACTGAACAGCATGGAAATTTTAGTTTATTTCATTTTCAAAACGATCAAATGTGACCGGTAAACATGACCGGCAAGACGAAAGGTTGACCGGTCAACTCCAAAATCAGTTCGGACATTGTCCGTTGACCGCCCGTTATTTCGAGCCCTGCAACTAATTCCAGAAAATGCGATTCCAATCGATAAGATAAAAAAACACGGCTAAAGAATGTGGTACGGATTCATTGGCGGTTTGTAAACTTGAAATGTACTCAGCCTGCGTGTTTCACAGCCTGCGTGTTTCACACGAGCATATGCCACTATGCCACAGTCCACTCAAAGGAATCATCTTTAAGCGACAGAAAAATGTTTTCTTGGCACAGTTACCAAGGTTAAGCCCTGAAATAGATCGTTACAATTACTCTGAAATTGCAAAACACCCTCTCCAAGATCTCTCTACCCCCTAGATCTATTCCTTTGCTCCCTCTAATATGGAGGGATAAGAAAACCCTGGCGGGGCGGGGCCGGGCGGGAGAGGGCTAATTTTAGCTTAATTTAGGAGAAATTACAAAAATAAAGAATTTTAATCCAAACAAACAAACCATGCTTACAACAAATCATTTAAATTCTATCCGAGTCAACATTTTTCTGATTCTTTATTCAGGGCTTTCGTTGGTCAATATTTGCGAGTGGTCTGTGGAATGAAAAGGAAACTGAAAGCATTTTAACATTCGGCAAGGCATAAGGACCGTCCGCCAAACTGAACTCTTGAGGGTTGCTCAAAGACATCAACCACTTGTGAAGAGATAGCGTGAAAGTTGTTAAAGAACTTTTTTCATCATTAGAAAGACTTTACCCGGCAGGCGGCTACTTGACATTTCTCTCTCTCCCTCCTTTTGAAGAAGTTGCCTAAAATCTGTCGATAACATGCATGAAAAGCAGTAAAATCAATCAAGTTTCTTCGATAAAACGCAAATTTGAGCTGAACGTTTGCCGTAAACGCGACGATTGACCTTTCCCCAGTATATTACCCTTTTTCTTGGAAAACAAAAACGCTTTTCATGCCTGGATTTTTTTCGGGCTTTCTTTGCAATTCCAGAGTGCTTAACCCTTTCATTCCTACGGTGGAAACGTTCTTTCTCCTTACTAGTATCATGGATTTCTTTGTTGAGTACTCAGGAGAATTTGGCGTTTTAACAAGATCACACCTCTTAAGATGATAATATTCTTCATTCTCAATATCAGTCTGACTGACATTTCATTGAAATTAGAGAGTTTAAGCAAAGACGACGGCTACGGCTACGGCTACGGCAACGCCACGAAGCAAGAATATTATTGGTTAAAAAAGGAGAAATACTCGTGCTGCACGTGCAACACGAATTTCCGACCGTACTCCACAAAACAACGACGTGAAATCACCAAATTTTAGGTTTTGACGACAATGTGAGCATATTACAACGAAAGCATTCATTGTCTGTTTTGACTTTAAAAGCGTTCGTACCCATCCAGTTACAGGATAATTCGCTCTTATTATACAAGGTGAACAAGACGGAATAATCGCGAAATACTTGCGATAGAGTTAACTTATATCTTGGAAAGACGTTTTCGTTGCCGTAGCCGTCGTCTTTGCTTAAACTCCCTATTATGAGAAGGATTTACGTACCTATCACTCACTGCAATGATCTTTCCAACTTTTATTTCAAGCTTTTCTTTGTTTTCATCTTGATGTCACAATTTTGTTTATTAGTATGTCCTTTGTCAGTACAGTATATATGTTATAAATGCAATGCAAATAAAACTAATGAAAATATATTTGATGACCCTTAATAAATACTAGGGATTTTTTGCGTTACTGAACTCTCCAGAATTGACGGGGTATTCACGTTAGCTAGCCACAAAACGACACCCGCGCTTTCCCTCTGGTATCAACGAGTCCAAACACAACAATGCATGGCGTCCTCTTTAACGCACTTTTCTCAAGGTTTGACATCATGTACTTGCCTTACATAAAAGTACTTTTCAGATGTGTGTGTTTACTGATGACTGCGGACTTAAATCGTTCGTGCCACATTCTCAACCAATCGCAGATTAAAGTAAAACTTACTCGCACGTTCCATGCATCGTAAGTCAGTGATAATTACAGATTTTACTCTGTCTAACGCCAGACGATTTTACTCGAGAATGGGGGCCGTTTCCGGGTGAAGGGTTGAAAAGAAGCTTTTGGAATCGGTTATAATTAATAATTAATTTTATTCTTGTAAGGGCAATAGCCATTAAAAGCGTAGTATCCTTTCCACGTAAAAACGTCTGTAAATCGGACCACAACGCCAGTTTTAGAAAGCAAGGATAAATTTGAAATGGAAAAGGCAATCAAAGAGTATCAGAGGAGAAGAGATCGTGTGACAAAATTAAAAACTGTACTTGGTTAAAATATTGGCACATACAATCTCTCACTTTCTTCTCAATATTGTACAGGCCACACATTGAGAACTGCTAATTCTAAGCCGTTCATACACTTCGTTTTTGAGCATCAATTAAGATGTTATTGAAATAAAATAGAAGGGCATACTCGGAGAATTTTGTTATCTTGAAAAAGGTAGAAAAATGCCTTACGTAATACAAACTTGTTATCTATAATGATAAGGATAAGAACACTTAATTTCAAGTTCATTTAATATGCTGCCTATCACAAATGTGATTAAGGTGGCGTACTACAGTTTTCCGAAGAAAAAGGTCAAGATTTTGAAATCTGTGAAATATTTCATTAGAGAAACAGGATGTCTCTTCTGAAGTGTTAGTCACTGCAATTGATGTAAAATGTAATTTCACCTGACAAATAAATGCAAATCAGAGGAATATGCTAAATATAGTGACCGAGCTACTAGAGGGGGAACTGGAAACTAGACATTTCAAAGGCGTTATTCTCAAAGCCTAGTCGCACGACCAGGGTTGAAATTTTGGGAATTAGTAAACAATATGAAGACGAAACCGTAAACATTAAAAAAACAATTCTATCAGACAGTTTTTCAGTTATTATCAAAATAGAAGAAAATCGACTTTTCGCCATTTGCGTAAAAACCTGTCTGACAGGTTTTTCTCGCTAGGGAAATCCTGAAATTTTAAGGTGGGGTCGTACGGCTAGTTTTTGAGAAAAAGGCCTTTGAAATGCCTAGTTCCCAGTCCCCACACTGGGAACTCGGTCACTCTATTTAGCACTTTCCTCTGATTTGCATTTAATTGTTAGATTGTTAAATTTACACTTTACAGCAATTGCAGTGACTAAAGGCCTGGCCGAACGCTCGCAACATTTCAACGCAACATCTTGCAACATTGTTGTATGATGTTGCGGCAGGTATTGAACGGGCTGGTCAAATGCACGCAACATGTCAATGTTCATGTGCACCAGTCCCTTGGCGCGCAACAAGTGGACCTAGCGCGCATGCCCTAGTGCAACAATGTTGCGTGAACGTGGCCAAACGAGTACAACATCATCCAACATTCAAAATATTGCACGAAAAATTTGACCGCTTTCCAATTTGATCCAACATCATCCAACATGTTGCAACATATCGCAACAGAGTGGCCAAACGCATGCAAGATGTTGTGCCCAACAATGTTGCAAGATGTTGCGTTGAAATGTTGCAAGCGTTTGGCCAGACCTTAACACTTCATTAGAGACACCCTGTTGCTTTGATTTCACAGATTTCAAAATCTTGATCTTTTTCTTGGGAAAATTGTAGTAAGCCACCTTAATT
>NC_090874.1:57219264-57229264 GCF_036669935.1 Montipora foliosa
AGGAATGGCTTTCGCCTGGGATTTCAGCATTCCAAGAAATTAAAATCAGCTAAGTCAAACAAGGCCTCTGCTAATCAACACTCCGAGGTCATTGACCGCTACTTGGCTAACGAGGTCTCCCTTGGGAGGGTTGCAGGACCTTTTTCCTCCCCACCTTTCCCTCATTTGCACGTTAGCAGCTTTGGAGTTATCCCTTAAAAGGGTCAACCAGGCAAGTGGAGGCTCATAGTGGACCTGTCATCCCCTGGTGGGCTAAGTGTTAATGATGGCATTGACCCTGACGAGTTTACCATGCAATACATCACGGTTGATCAGATCATTCGTATGATCTCAAGCTATGGCTTAGGTGCCCTGATTGCTAAATTCGATGTTGAGGCAGCCTACCGCAACATAGCTGTCCATCCATCTGATCGATATCTCTTGGGTATGAGATGGCGGAAGCACTATTATGTTGATTTAGCGTTACCATTTGGCCTCCGCTCTGCTCCTTATATTTTCAATTCTGTGGCGGACATGGTGGAGTGGATTCTCCTACATACACACAATGTTTCTGCGCTGTTACATTATTTAGACGATTTTATTACTGCAGGACCGCCAGATACTAACCAATGTGCTGAGAACTTAGCCACTTCCATAGCTGTTTGCCGTTCCTTAGGACTTCCACTCCACCCGGATAAGTGCATTGGCCCGTCCACGCGTTTAGTTGTTTTGGGCATTGAGTTAGACTCAGTGGCTCAGGTGGCCTGCCTCCCCTCGGACAAGCTCCTTGCTTTACAGGTGCTGCTGCAGTCGTGGCGGAATCGTCGCTGGTGTACTCGGCGCGAACTGGAGTCCCTCATTGGCCACTTACATCATGCCGCCAAGGTCGTGTGGCCCGGTCGTACCTTCCTGCGTCGTATGATCAATCTGCTCCAGTGTTTTCGTAAACGGGACCATCCAATCCGCCTGAATTCTGAATTTCACCTGGATCTTCAGTGGTGGCTTCAGTTTTTGTCCTCTTGGCATGGCGTCTATTTTTGGTTGTTTCCCGGCATGTCGGCCACCCCTGACCTCGAAGTTACATCGGACGCATCCGGTTCCCTTGGCTTTGGTGCTTACTTCAATGGGGAGTGGTTCAGCGGCGCATGGGTTTCTTCTCAAGCCTCTCACTCTATCGCCTATAAAGAGTTGTTCCCGATTATCATTGCCGCTCATGTTTGGGGGCCCCACTTCGCCAGGCGCCATGTTCTGTTTCGCACCGACAATGAGGCCGTGGTTTATATCCTCAACTCTAGAACATCCAGGATTCCCGTGTTAATGCGCTTGCTTCGCCATCTTCTCGCCTCAGCGGCTCGTTTCAATTTCTCCTTTGCCTCTCAGCATGTTCCGGGGGTTCATAATTGCATTGCTGACGCTTTGTCCCGCTTTCATTGGCAGGAGTTCCGGAGGTTAGCACCCCAGGCTCAGTCGCTTCCAGTGTCCATTCCACCTCATCTCCTGGAAGAATTGATTGGCTCTCATTAGAGCGGCAGTGCCAGTTCCTGTTAGCCCATGGTTTGGCTGACTCCACCCGGAGATCTTACGCATCTGGCCAGAGGAAATTTGTCAACTTCTGTGCGCATTTGGGCAAGTTGCATCCCAGTGGCTCCCCGTGCCCCACCGATGAATGGACATTGTGCCTCTTTGCCACTTTTCTGGCGGGATCGGTTCAGCACTCTTCGATTAAAGTTTACCTTTCAGCAGTTCGTGCCCTGCATATCGAAGAAGGCTTCCCAGACCCTCTGGTGAACTGTCTACGTTTGCAGCGAGTTCTTCGTGGGATCAAACGGACCCAAGGTTCCCCTGAGGCTCAGCGCCTTCCTATTACGGATCACATTTTGATGATCATCTTTAGGTCTTTGGATTTATCAATTTTCGACCACTGCATGTTTTGGGCCGCCTGCAACCTAGCATATTTCGGCTTCCTCCGATCTGCTGAATTTACTGTTCCTAATTTGGCTAGTTTCACCCCGGCACTCCACTTAAGTGTCGGTGACATTTCGGTAGACTCTGACGCCAATCCTTCCTGCCTGCGCGTGCGGATTAAAGCCTCCAAGACTGACCCTTTTCGGAAAGGCTGCTTTGTCCACATTGGCCGGGGACGCTTTCCTCTGTGCGCCCTTCAAGCTGTTTTGGCCTATTTGGCTGTGAGAGGGAACTCGGGTGGCCCTCTCTTTCTTTTCCAGGATGGTCGGCCCCTAACTCGCGCTGTCCTCACTGCTCGTCTCAGAGAAATCCTTGCTGGAGCGGGTGTGTCAGGCAATTTCTCCAGTCACAGTTTTCGCATTGGTGCGGCCACGGTGGCAGCTCGCAACGGCATCCCCGATCACCTTATTCAGGCCTTGGGTCGTTGGTGTAGTTCAGCTTACCAGTCGTACATTCGCACTCCATCCGAGTCATTGGCTTCCCTCTCTTCTCATCTCGCGTCTGGCTCAGTTGGCTCGTGACCCAGGTATACGTGGGAATTCATGCGGATCACAGAAAATCATGCGGATTGCAGGAAATCAAGCGGACCAGTCCTCTTCCGTTTTTTAGGGTCGCTTGTGGCTCGCTTGCGCCTGCCTGCGGTGTCTGGCCAGGACTCCTTTAATCAATCGGGAAGTCCTTGGCAATTTCCTGGTTCAGTTCCTACCTCAGGCAGAACCTTCTTCATGCCTCGCGGCCGGAGGAGCTGTGGCGGACCTTGCTTTAGTGCCTCCTTTTCACCTTGCCTCGGTTAGCAGACTTCTCAGTCTTATTTCATGATCAGCTTCACGGTACTCGGGTAAGTGTCGTCCAGTGTCGTGTCTTGAGCTGGGGGTGGGTGCTTGTGTGAGTTTGGGTGGTGGCGCAGGTTCCACGTCATCCCTGTTCGCGGCCCCTTCGCCTTCCAAGCACCCTTGGGGTGGTCTTTGGGTGGTGGCCGCTCGCAGAGTTGCCGTGGAGGCCTGTGTGCTCTGCTCATGGCCTGTGGCTCAAGCCTCGTTGCTCGCCCCGGAATCGCCGCCCACTTTGGCAGGCACCATCTCCAAGCTCGTCCATTGGCGATGAGTTTAAATGTGGCTAAATGTAATTTAGGCTAAGTTAAAATCAAGCCAATGCTGGTCAGCGGTGGTCTGAGAATCAGGCGCATTGAGGTGACATACGGGGTTTCTCGATTCGCACGTGCTGGTCGTTTCTGCTGTGTGAGGTGCTGTTTGTTTCAAGCAACAAGCGTTCAGTTGTTCCGCTTTTTTCCCCTTCCCTTCCCTCCCTCATTGGTGGATTCGGTAAGTATAGGGTTGGTAAGTATCTCCACTGACTTGGTCAGTGTGACGGTGCCTGGTGGGTGGTGGCCGCTCGCAGAGTTGCCGTGGAGGCCTGTGTGCTCTGCTCATGGCCTGTGGCTCAAGCCTCGTTGCTCGCCCCGGAATCGCCGCCCACTTTGGCAGGCACCATCTCCAAGCTCGTCCATTGGCGATGAGTTTAATGATGTAATTTTGGTTTTAGGGGACTGTTATGTGTTGTTGGATCAAGGAAATTCTGTTTTGAGTCAAGTATGGTTGACAGTGGATAGTTGTTCCTGAAAAGGCTGAAAGGAAGCTTTATTGCCTTGGACTTTTTTTGGTTACACCCCACATGTTTGTTCTTTTCTTACACGGCAAAATTTATTAATGTATTATGTGATTTGGTGCTGCAGCTAGAAACAGTGTCCCATGCATAAGGTCTCATTGGGGTTGATGGCAGTAAAATAATTTTGGTAAAAAATATGTTTAGAGTTTTTATCATAACTTCTCATCTTGGTCCTGCTGGACTTCAAACATGCTCTACCATTTTGCACAAGGAACTTGTCAATCAACCGTTACCTTTTGGTGTATTTGCAATATGATATTTTGGATAGCAGTTGATTTTTTCTTATCCCTTATGTGTAGATATCCTATGTCTGTCACATAGTTAGTTTTAAGCTTTTATTTCCTGTAGTGTATCTTTATTATAGTTAGCACATGACCCCACAAGCATGTGTTATTGCTTTAATAATGATTGTGTTTGAATAAAGGATATTGTTGTCTTGTCTTGTAGATAATGCAAAACAGCCTCAGTTGTATTTGCATTATTTCTGAATTTTACTTTTAAAGGGCAAACCATTAAAAAGTGTACAAAGTTTGCAGGAGTTCAGGAAAAATATTCAAAATATTCATTGCTTTGAAGTTCCTGAAGCAGGTAAATCTTGAAGAGTTTATGCAACCATATTTGGAATATACGGCATTTCTTTTTGGGAATGTTCAAGTCCACAGAATTCATTTTCTTTATGTTGAGAAGTACTGTAAGACCGTTGACTCCATGGGGTTCCCCATTGACGAGTAAAATTGTCTGGTGTTAGACAGAGCAAAATACTCTGGCTTTAGACAGAGTAAAATACCAGGTATGGCCGGTTTAGGGGTGAAAGGGTTAAAGTGCGATCATTACTTTGACTTTCTTCATTTGAACCAAAACAAAGTGACTAATCATCACCTCCACCATTGCTATACAACGGCTTTGGCTTTTAGAACAAAGTATCAAAGTTGAAGCTGGTAGCTCAAGGAGTAAACTTTGCAAAAGAGTTAGGTTTAAAATACTTTTCTGGTATTTGAGTATTATTGTAGAACAAATTTGCATAATATCATTAAAGCCATTAAATCAATGAGAATCCAAACATGAGGATGCAGTTTGCTGTGGAGGGGTTTTTTGTTTTTTAATTAAACAACTCTTAAAGGTAACAGAATCTTGTTTTCTGGATGTAGGCTAAAGAAATCTGACCCCTTAGGGGAACCAGTTCTAAATTGACAAATGACTGGCATTTTACAATTCATAAGTAAAAGCTACTTGCTCGCTTACCAAATTTTTCTACAGTTCCATTCATTTCTCAGATTTATAGCCTTAAATGTACTGCAGCAACTCTGCCAGCTGTTTGGTCTCAGTATCATAAGCAATACCCCCTTGGGGTAGTTTTTTCACTTCACCACCATTGTTTAACCCTATCCAGGGACTAAAACAAGGATGGAAATTGATTACAGCTTAAATAAATTGGACCACTTTTTTTACTTCTTACACTTACTGCATTCAACTTTAATTTATTCATCTTTTGAAATGGTAGGAATGCTTACTATTATTTACAGCAATTGCTAAAAATTCATTGCATCTAATGTTGAAATATTTTTTACATATGAGTCTTAAGTATGAGTCAATGAGTCATGAGTCAATGAGTTAGTGTAGTTACCCTAACCCATAAAATGAAAGCTAAAATTTTAGAGAGTGCTTAGGCCTAATCACTGAAATGAGGGCTTAGGCTTGATCAATAAATTATTGCTATATTGACTGTGAGTCTCATTGACTCATGACTCATTGACTAATTGACTCATAAATCATGGGACCTCTTTACATATGGAAAGGTAACAGGAGTTATTTCTGTGAAGTCTTATCCAGAAAACTGCAACATAGGATTATGTCCCTTTCAAATGTAGCTTTGTATGCTTTTGCTCAATGTCTTTGAACGATTATTACGGAAATATGAAGTTATGGTTTTTCTAAAAGTTAAATCTAATGCAAGGGGATTAAAATTATTGAAGTAGCTGTGTTGCAACCAGAGTCCGCAAAGAGAGGTTAGATAATTTGTTGTACTGGAAGTACTTAGTAGGCCAGCGTGAAATTTGTGAAAAGTTTTGGAGGGTGGCACTGAATCACCTTCAACAAGTTTTCTAAACTTTGAAAATACCTAATTTTATATCCTCCTGCTGTTTTATTGCTGGAAGATAAAATCAATTCCTGATTAAGAATTTTTGTTGTCACACTAACCCACTACAATGTGGTGAAAGCATATTATTAGCTGTAGTAATATTTTGTTACAGTAAAATTCTCCCTGCTAGTAAGCTGGACTTCTGAATCAAATATTGTTGTTTTGGCTATTCAGAGTTAACCTAATCTATGTTTATTTCTATAATTTGGAGGAAAGCAAACAATTGGCATTTTGCTTCTAACAACTATAACAAAATATAATTGCAACTAAAAGGTTTCCTTCTAGTGTACCCATTATGAGGTGCTATGACATGGTTATTATTACTGCTAAATTCACTTTAAAATTTATTTTTGAACGACTGAAATACATTTCTTAATTTGCCCCTCGGTCTTAATACATTTTCCTCTATGGACCATTTAAATGGCAATTTTAACAACTTAATTTTGAAAAAAAAATGCTAAAATCTTAACATTTTCTGTTAGATGCGGGACCCCGCGGAAACAGTGTGTAACTATTTAGTTGGAAGAGAAACCATTTGGAAATTTAGTGGTATCTTTTTTGTTCCACTTTTGAAAAGATAAACGCATGACTTGAAATCAAGATGGTAATCCATCAGCTGGTAAGCTCCACAAACGAATTTCCACTCGAACATTAGCAACCGAGACTCGCGTTGACCTTGAAATTTTTAAAGAAATTTCCCTCGTAGCCCTGTTGGCTTAAAAGAGAATCTCGCTGGCATAGAAACGCACTATGCAGTCAACATTCGTTCGTTTTACTGGCCTGAAAAAGGGTCTTTTTCGTCGACGGAGATCTAATAAAATTGATATAACAAACACCGAATGGCAGCCATGTTTGATTTGAGGTATTGAAGTCACATGACAAGGCCTCGACCAATCAGACATTTTTCGCCAGTGAACAACCCGGTGTGGCCAACAAATCACGCATGCGCACAACCATTTCACCCGGTCAATTAGCAGCCATGGACAGCTGTTTCGTGCTTTTGGGCCTCATCTGCATGGCGTAGCTAACATACCACTTAAAGGGGTGCTAAACACCCCCGCCTGGTATGTTAGCTACGCCATGCTGATGAGGCCCAAAAGCACGAAACAGCTGTCCATGGCTGCTAATTGACCGGGTGAAATGGTTGTGCGCATGCGTGATGTGTTGGCCACACCGGGTTGGTGTTAGCGTGTGTCACCTTGCTTTTATTGTTGTTTATCGAGACGCATTATGCGTCTTGTGCCCCTCTTTATACTATACTGTAGTTTACCTAAATGATAGAAATGCTGCCGAAGGGGAATGAGGATGTTCAATTGTGCTTGCAATTTATTGACGGTTCGTGCGTGGAATTGACCGAATGCATAAATGGCGGCCAAAAATGTATTCTTTTGTTTATGTGCTAATGAGACTCACTAGCCTCGCTCTCAAGCAACATTTCTTTTATATTTTGTCCATGCAAACGAGGCTAGTGAGGCTAATTAGCACATAAACAAAAGAATATTTTTTGGCCGCCATTTATGCATTCGGTCTATTGAAGGGAGATTTTAATAGGTCTTGAGCAGGGACGGTACAAAACGTGGACCCTAAATTGGACCTCCTTCTGGACCCCAGTGGAGAGAAGGGAGAAAACAATAGATGGTTTTCATAGTGACGTCATCAAATTCTAAGATCAAAATCGCAAGGTCTTCTGAATTTTTATCTAAAGGAGGTTGAAAATGTTCTAGAAATAAACCTTTCCTGAAGTTTCCAGTCCCGTGACGTCTTTCTTTTCGAAAATACAGCATTATTTCCGAATTGTTCCCTTGTGTGACGCCATGATACAAAGCTATTTGGTTGAAAGAAATGTCAGTCCCTGTGAATCTCAACAGTTTGAGCCTTTCAAGTACATTAAGAAATGTGTTCATACACATGTATTTTATCTCATGAGCGAAAAGTAAGCACTTTCATCGCAAAGTGAACTCCAGATCTTTTCGTTGACCACATGGAGTCTCCATACAAAACTTTGCGTGAAACGCTTCGACCTGAGAATTTGAGAGGAGGTTAAAAGATTTGTTTCCTACAACAAGATCGTTGATCGATTCGAATTTATTTTTTTGTTGCGTGACAGTGAATCTATAGTTTGAGGATACGAGAAGCAAAATTGTAACAAGATCATAGCGCGCATCTTAGTTCCTCCATTCGCGCATAACCACAATTTCTTACACCTTTGTTCTTACTGTAACCGCAATCCCTTGCGTTTCGAAGAAAATGTGTTCTTCTCCCGACTAGAGAGCTGCCTCGTTCGTTCGCTTCAGGCTCACTCACTGCGGCAGCAATTAACAGACGCAGAAAAAAAGTTTAGCCAAGTTCGTCCCAGACGAATTATGCGTCGCTGGTATAAAACGGCCAATGAGTCACACTCCTCGTGACATTTCCTTTTGACCAATAAGAATCAAAACTAATTCTTACACATTGGTTTATGTGCATGCTCTCGTTCAGTTGCTGTGACAGGCTAAAGCCTGGTTCACACGTACGACGCAAATGCAAACGCAAATGCAAAAGCAAATGCAAACTCAAATGCAAACGCAAACGCAAACGCAAACGCAAACGCAAATGCAAACGCAAATGCAAATGTAAACACAAACGCAAATGCAAATGCAAATGCAAATGCAAACGCAAACTCAAACGTAAATGTGAACGCAAATGCAAACGAACTTCACAAGTCCAATGCACACGCAAGAGAAGTAAGACACGCAGGCGCAGTTCAAGTCCTTTTTCCAAGGTGGTGGACGAGAATGAACCTGTGTCTTTTTTTACCTTGCGTTTGCGCTTCCGTTTGCATTTCTCCGGTTAACACGTGTGAAATGCAAACGCTAGCGCAAATGCAAACAGAAGAAAATGGAAAATTTTCCATTTTCTTGCGTCTGCGCTTACATTTGCGCTAACGTAGTTCACAAGTGTATTTCCTTGCGTTTGCATCTGAATTTGCGTCGTACGTGTGAACCAGGCTTCAAGTTATTGGTTGGAATGAAGGGGATAGTTTCTGTAGAAGCTGTGGTGCTGCGTCGGTGGGGAAGTAGTATACAAAAATGTGGTTTTATCAACAGAGTTGATAATGTAAATTGACCACCGTACAGAGATTCTAAAAGCTGACGTTTCGAGCGTTAGCCCTTCGTCAGAGCGAATCAACTCCGTTGATAAAACCAAATTAAAGTTATTGGTTCCATCTCACGAAGAGGAGTCTCCAGCTCCACCACTTATTCTGTAAGTCAACCCTTTCCAGAGTAGATTTATTTTAAGGAACAGGTTTTTTTCCCGCGAAAAGTATCATATTTCCCTTGACGCTGAGATAGCTCTGTTTTGATTAGCTTTTACAACAGGTGCGTGCTGGATCCCCCAAAGGGAGGCGTTCTATAAATAAATCTACCCGGTAGGATGCTGAGGCTTCAAAGAAAAATAACAAAAATAACATTTATTACCAAGCCTACCTGGCCTGGCTGACCTTTGCGAGCTGAATCTACACTTGATAACACGTTGCTGTCCACAAATACACTAGGGATGCTTGGACCAAAGAAGATCTTGGTGTTCGACGCGATAGCGTTGAATTTCATTTGTTCCAAGTACTCTGGCGTCAATTTTAGCTACAACAAAAAGGAACTGTGATAAATCAAAAGTGCGAAATACATGTTGAAATAAAGGCTGATAAAGGCCAAAAATTAGCAGTTCTTTGGTCAGATAAAGAGGACTGTTTTCCTTTAGAAAAACTGAGGCTCTACTGGAAGGACAAGTACCTACTGAAGGTGGTATCCAAGAGGCAAGCAGCGCTGCAGATAGGACACTTGCATTGGCAGAGGATTTGAATACACCATAAGTGAGGTTCAATTTCCACCCTGGTCAGACTTTTTGTCTGTCCTTGTGTGGGCCCATTTCCATTAGTAAGGCTAACGCTCACATGGTTCATATGGGGTAAGAAACTAGCACTTCACATTACACTCTAATCAGTTAAGTCTGTTCAAATATAAGTGCTACACGGCCAACGTTTGCAAAAACGTAATCCTTCCGTGAGAAAAATAAACACTGGAGGGCAACCTGTATAGAGAGACCATGTATCCTTCCAGTCGTCAAGAGTACACGTCTATGAAACCATTCCTTCATTCATGTTGAAAAAAGGATTTAAATGTCCTTCCCAAGGACATTTGCAGAAATAGTTGCTGCTCAACCTCTCGATCGGTTGCACGACTTGTATCCAGTAAAACTATACCTTGTTTGCCT
>NC_090874.1:57234264-57236764 GCF_036669935.1 Montipora foliosa
CAAATTTAGCAGGGTTGTCTGAGAAAAATTCAAGGAAAAAGATTCCCTGAGCTAATTTCACTGGAAAGCAATCAGTTTCATGCTGATCTAAGGAACATTTTAATGAACACAGGCAGCAATTTTGCCAATTTATTTGGGAAACTGATGAGCTTTAGCCTATGCAATAACAAAAGCAACAGAAACACAGACTACTTATCAACATTGCCTTTCTAAAACTGGCCAGCAATTTTACAGGAAAATGTAAGCGTTAAGCAGTGCAGCCTGCTATTTGTTTGATCACAAGGTTCTTTTTCACAGAGACCATCATTTGCTCTTTCAACAATTACAATGCCCTCAAAAGATGCGTCAATTGGCAAAGCTTTTTACATCATATGGCACCTGCATGCCCTGTTTTTCACAAAATGAATCTATTCAAAGAACGCCTGGCATTTTTGGGATGTTATAATCAGTTGTTTACTCATTGCAGTGATAGAGTTTCAAGAAAAATATGCAAGTTTATGGTAAGTACACAGCCCAAACAGCCAACTTGAAGATAAGTCTTAAAAAACTTATTTTATCCTGATGTACCAAGATTTCTGGCAAATTTCACAGTATTTCACATGCACATGTATGTTTCTGTGAATTTTGTGGCATTTTGCAGATTTACATGTACCTGAAATGGGACCGCATCAGAAATATCAGAAGCCCTGATTGGTATTCCAATGAATGTTCCAAAATGCTTGAACCAGCAATTTCTTTTTACATGTACATGTATCACTGATGAGACTTTTCTTCAACTAACACATAGGGTAATAAATTTAATACATGTACGCAAGAACCTTTAATTAATACTAGATGTACTAGAGCTATATGTACCAGAATACAATGTAGAAGACATTATAAGCCATACAAAACCTGAACTCTCAAACCAGGAGCCATAGCAAGCAAATCTTGTTGTAAAGCTGTACGTAAATTTTCATCAATTTGATCTAATGAAAATAATACAAAACACAAAGAAACATAATGTAAAGTTGTACGATTTGCAAACACCCTTTGTTGAGTTTTAAGTGATTAGCCCAATTATTATAATTCTATATTTGTATCTTTATTATTAACTTTTCCACTATGATGCACTTCAGGATTTAACCATTTCCCTCTAAGAGTGAAATAAAATACCATTGGCCTTTGTGCTGCTATGCATTCACTGTCTTAATAAAGAAAGAAAGGCCAACAAACTCACCAAACAGATCTATGTAAACTTCCTGAAGGGGATGTGCACTACAAAACTACAAAAAAGAGAAAAAGGTCATTTATTAAAGATTCAGCTGAACCAGCCAGTGTTTTCAGTACACGTAGCTTTTCAAACTACCGGATTTGATCATGAAATTACCAGACATGGTTATTTTCAGTTGTAAGTCGATTGCAAGTGCCTTGGGAGCGAACCCTCAAGGAGACCTGGGTCCCCTGTAAATATAAATGAACTCTCAGAAATGCTGTTTACATTCTTGAGATTGGAGAAAAAAACTTACGAAATGCCAACTGATCAATTATTCCATTTGGTAAGCAATTTATAAAGGCTATGTGACTTCTTGTTAGTTTCAAGGATTTTTTGTGAGTGATTGTGTTGTGCTTCTTCAGCCCATGGCTTCCTGAGATACCCAAGTCCAAAAAGAAAACAAAGGAAAAAGTACCGGACACGAAATGGTAAACAACCGGACAAAACGTCTGGCCTCCTGCCTCCTGCCTAAAACGAAACCCCCGGCTGAACTGAACTTTACTGTAAAAGTTCAGTAAATCAAGCCTCAAAAAATTACCGTGATCAAAATCTTTTGTCAGAACTGCACCAAGTAAGTGGAGTTCCTCTTGAAGTTACTGCAAAAAAAGTTGCCTGTTGAGCATTCAATGCAAGTACTAATGTGAAGAAAAACAAGAACCGATTCTCTTCATCATAGTAGCACTTCAATGAAGATTGATTCTCAAAGGTTGTGTGAGGTGCTCTACTACTTATATTACAAGATGCAACAAAAACTATACCTGATTCAGTTCATGATGTATTTTGTTGAAAATCAGTGCCTTATCATAGTCTGCTGTATAATTCCTCACTATGTCAAACACTGCAAAATTCCAATCAAACAAAAAATCAGCTCCTGGAGGAATCCACCAAAAAAACTCATTTTACTATTTTGACAACCTTACATGTATGCTTTGAACTACATCATTAAGTACCTGTACAATATTTTGGGAATAATTTTACCAAGTTGAACACATTCAAATCAAAAATGAAAGTACCATTTCTTATACTGTATGTAAGAAATGAACAACTAGTAAACTGAAGGATGTACCTGATGAGGCCTCAAGGATATTAACAACTTCAATGCGATCAAAGTAAATGACAACTCCACCACTGCAACAAGATGAAAATTAAATAATTACTTAATACTACTAATTGATATAGTCAAGAGTAGTTATTTAGGTCAATAAAGAGACTGGTCAGCTACTAAAAGTTATTTTAAATTAATAG
>NC_090874.1:57241764-57254264 GCF_036669935.1 Montipora foliosa
GAAAGGATACAATGCATATACCATGCATATCCTATTCTCTGGCCTAAAATATCAACAGGCCCTCGCACAGGCTAACGTGACAAGTCTTGAAATGAGGCGTGACCATCTCTGCCAGAGGGTTTGGCAAAACATCAGTGCCGACCCGGACTACCAACTGCACCGCCTCCTCCCCCCAGACGTGCTCGGTGCCACTCGCATCATTTAAGGAACAGCAATACTTCTAGCCACTTTAAATTTAGGATAAAACCGGTTTGGTAAGAGTTTTTTTTCTGGCTATGGCCAAAATGTATTAGTTCATGTATTACATAGGTTTTATATTTAGAAATTTTAAATAAAAGAAATGTAATATTATTATTATTATTATTATTATTATTATAACAGTTTTCCAATTCTTTCAAGGCAAATTCAAACTAAGTTACTTAGTTTTCATGCCAAACAGAGTAAACACATCAACATGGGAACTTGGATTCACAATCAGAACTTTTACTTGTCTGAGTGGTTTATTAATTAGATACCAAATTGTCATTCCACTTGACATGAAGTGTGACAATTCCCTCCTTTGCATCATAGTTCGGTGATTTATTCATTCTCTCCCTAGATTTAAACAAGTTTTTGGTTGATAACAGATGTTTTTTTAACAATCTCCGAACTAAAATTTCAGATTACCTGCACATAATCTACAGCAACCCCTCCCCCCTCAACCTCCACAACCCTCCATGCAGCAATCTGTCTCTTGTGCCAACAATACCACCAGCTATGCAGGCTAGAAGAAAACGATCAACTTTCTTCGTATAGACAAGTTTCCGTGGATTCCCTCATGAAACTCTACTGATGGAAATTATAGTTTGGGGCCAGTTCGTTATAATTTACTTATGTTACTTAATAATAAATATTTCTGCTTACCCGGTAATAAACTCCTACATGTCCTAAACACAACAAAAAAGAATTTGAGTTGCTTAATATTTTTAGGTAAAAAGCTTTTCAGTAATAAACATTAACAATGATGCAAACAAACTTAAAGATAACAATAAAATTATGATCCTCTAACTTAGACCCACTCAGGGAGTGCCCATTCAATATTTGAAATGGGGGGTGGGGGGGGGAGGGAGGGGGTTGTTGAAGAAATTCCAAGAAAAATGTTACACAAATTATTGAAAGTCACATTTAGAGTACACTGCCCATCCTCATTCCCTCTTCACTCTCAAAAATTAAATGAGCCATACATGTACATGTACCTTACTCGAAAAGGGAACAGCACCCGGAAGAACAAATTTTACTAGTACATGTGAAACAAAAAATAGGGAATACCAGGTGGCAGTTTAGAGCACTGATGCCCTCACAGTTGGACTTTGGTTATGTACAGTGTACATGTATTGCTGAACAAAATAATAATATTATGAACAGAAACATTACATCAAATACGTAATCATTGTTTTGGTGGACTAAGGATATGAGGACAAAATGGTAATGTCATCTGTGCACGTGTCCTCTAATAGACAATTATACAGTAAGTAGGAACCAATCAAAATGCTTTCATAATAGCCCATTGACCCCTGGGAGTGAGACTTAAGAAACAGATTTTACTCTAGATATCTAACAATTTAAGGTTAAGGAACAGGTTCGTGGGTGTGTTGCGGAAAACCATCTTTAGTCATCTTTTTCCGTGGGCTGCGTGTGAAAATTATCATAATCTGTCCTTGTACATTTTAGGTACAATGGCGAATTTGTGAACAAATACTTATGCAAAAATGGCATTTAATCCAGCAACAACTGCTACTTAGCGAAATATTTCAAGATCCCCTGATCGTTCCGTACAAAAGGGGCAGATCCTTAATTTAAGACATAATTGTTTGAGCCAAACTCTACTGCTGGCTAAAACATGTGGATAGGAGTTGTGTAGGCCTGTCACCCCCATTGTTATCACTGTGATTTCTTTTTGCGAGAGCATCAATCAGCCTTTTTTCACTTTTTTTTCTTTTCTATCTCTATTCAAAACCACGACTGCACACAAGCAAGCGACGCAAGCAATGCAATGTTGCCATGACACGCTGTTGGAAATCATTCTCCCACCCTAAATTCCCAGGTGGTCCAGTGGTGTTGACAGCTCAACACCTTTGAACTGTGACGTAATGAGTCACGCAAAAAAGGAAACTTACAATAACTCCGGAGTGAAAAGAGATTTGGGATTTTTTTTTCTGCATAAGAAATCCTAGACCACATAGTTTATGTATGCCAAATATCACAATTTTGGAAATGATCCTCGAGCCTGTTCCATAACCTAACTCATCAACTAGAGACGTCCTAGGGCGTTTGAGGTGTCCATGGGTTAATCTTACAGCTCTTTTAAGGTACAGTTCCAAGCATAACAGGCAAGGTTGATTATTGCTATTGCTTGTATTTTGGCGACATGAAAATACCCATGGCAAGGCCATGGTCACTGTTTCTGATGCCATATTAATTGGTCAGGGGGAAAAACATGGCTTACAGGAAATGACAGTGATTTGTATGGGAATTTTGCTGATTTTGAACAATTATTATAAATCCTTTAGGGCCTGACGATTGTGGATAGCGAGAATACCTCTCAAAAGGCACTTCTATTCAGATTATTTTACTGAAGTATAGCAATCAGAATCAATCTATAACGACCATAACTGAAAATTGTAAATTTCAAAGAACCTTGCAATCAAATTATGCGAATTCCCGCAAAACTTGAAGCGACATGAGGAGATTTCTAATATCCAATTTTCAGACGTTGTGTCTTCCGCTGAGTGAATTATATTAACAAGATAACTAAAAATAGTTTAAACCTTTTGAAACCTGCTGCCTTGTAGCAGAGTTATAGAGGTTTGAATTCAGCCAAAATCCCGTACATTCACTGTAATTCAAGTAAGCCGCGTTTGCTGACCCCCCGCCCCCACAGATACCGTGAAAATGTGGTCTATCCCCCTATTTGCTAAACACAAGTGAAATCCATATTATGGAGTATGACCAAATACTTCAATTTAGCTATTCTTCAAAACAAATTTAAGCTTGCAACAATATGTAACTTGTTGCTGCAGTTTAAGCTTTAAATTGTAATACATATTATTTTTATATAAGCTTAGGGAGTAATAATTTGCAATCCTCGCAAATTATTCCTCTTTATCCATTTTGATTTTTGAATAGCCCAACCAACGCTTTATCTAAATCTCAATGTTATCTATTGTACTGACCTTCATCTATTTTGTGGACTGAAAAGTTGAACATCACACCCGCCAAAGCAAGAAGAAACGCTGACACAAACACAGCCACCATTTTGAAAGAACAGATGAATACGTTCCCAGAGTGCTTTGATGGCTCAAAACAGGTGTCTAACCTACTAGCCTCGGTCTCCTCGCGGTCCAACTTGACAAATCGTTTTTCTGTTGTTTTTGAATGCCCACTTTTAATGAATTCGAAGTCTATTGTTTTGTTTCCAGCTCGTGGCGTACTCCAGTTCTTGAGTGGATTGATTTACTTCCGAGAGAAGAAGAAATCTGCGGGAGTTCCAGAAGTAGACTTCGGGGATCACGTGATATAAATTGGAACATTGATCAATCATTGAAGAGGATAACAAAGTCGAGTGAACTCCAAACATGGCGGGTATTCCTTTACAAGTCTCGAAACAAGGTTTTCACGAGACTTATGAACTGAAAGAAGAACTGGGAAAGTGAGTGTTTCTGTTGGATGGTTTTGAACTGGTGGCGTTGTCTGTATTGATTTTGTTCAACGTCGTTTGTCACAGAGGTGCATTCAGTATTGTTCGACGCTGTGTGCATAAGGATACCAAAGTGGAGTATGCTGCAAAAATTATCAACACTAGGAAATTATCATCGAGAGGTAGGAAAACCGATCGGAGTAGGCCAGGATAATAACGAATTATTGCGGTGATTTTGGACTAAATTTCGATAGACTGTAGATCGATGTATTCCCAAAAATCAATCTTGTCATTTTTAACTTGAAAAAATTGCTTCTACTACGTACTGCAGTGTTAGAAATCTGAGACTTCAGTCCTTACAAATGTCTGTCTTAAATATCTGCAAATCATAGGGCAAAAAAGTTGATCTCTAGGATGCTATCGCATAAATGTGATGGCAATGTTGTTATTTAAAAAATGTCTACTGTAGGAGCGTCTTTTAAAAGAGGAGGGGAAGTATTGCAACGAGAAAGTGAACGCCGTAGAGAGAAGTGTTTACATAATGTTATTGTAACCGTGAGGAGAAATTCTCTGCGAAAATTAGAATGGGTTTCGGGTTTGCTATGAAAAGACATAATGCAGGGAAAACTGCATGTGAGTGAAAAACAGATGTTCGGAAGGACTGAAAGTTTGACCGGTATAAATTTTATATTTCGACGCCTGAGAACCCAAACATCACTTCACAGTGGGTGAGCCGATTTAAGCTTATTTTTCCACCTGTACAGATCAGAATTTCTGATATATGGCCGGCCAAATTTAATCTAACCAAATTTTGTTTCTTTATATACTTAGATCTTCAAAAGCTCGAAAGAGAAGCGAGGATCTGCCGACTACTAAAACATGCTAATATTGGTTGGTATATATAAACAGGATTTTTTTCTTGAGAACTTCTGCGAAGGAAATCCAACGACTTTAAAAAAACAGTTGTACGTGTTGAATAAATCTTTAAAACCGGTGGGATCTATGTTTATCTCGCCGTCGTTAACTGGAGGTCAATAAATTGTGTTGAAAATTATTTCGATGTTTGCCGGTCTCTTTATACGCTTACAGTAAAACCTGAGGGTACATTTTATATATGTCAAAGAGAAGCAACGACAATTTTCTTGTTTTGAGGCGGTGACGTATTCAACAACTGTGCAAATACAGAGAAATGCATTTAATGTTGCGTGGGTTGGAGAGTCATGTTCCCTAATAAATACAATTAAGGTGCCGTCTTCGTTGAGCTGGTTGCAAAAACTAGCACAAATGACTGCTTAATTGGCGCTTATGCAAAGCTCGATGATTTGTCTTGAAAGTGACACTGCTCGTGCATCATGCCTGGAAAATATATATACTTTGTCGCACACTGCGAACGACAGCCCGCTCGTTGGAATAACTAAAAAAAAACATGTCTGCGATAGAAAATGGATTTATAGTTTTATTGACGCATAGAAAGACCATAACAGTATATTTTCTTAATTTTCCGCACGATATTAGATTTCACGTCTGGTTTTGCGGGAAATTGCTTTCAATTTTGCTACCCCATCGAAAATCTCAACTCATCAATTACGGAAAAGTTATTCTGTTATTCTTTTAATGGACGCGCTTGAGTTTCGCGTGGATTTCAGTAGCGTTGGAGGTCCATAGCTACACATACACCTCAACCGAAATGTGATTTGCTGCCAATTGCAGGAAAATCGGATTTTTTTCTGGCGAAAATTTCTTTTATTCTCACAAACCTATTTAAAAATATCGTGCTGAGCGTATTTTCAAATTTTTGTTGAATTTTCAAATAATCAAATAACTTTTTTCAAAACAGTCCATGGGATGCCAGAGTAAAACTTCTTCTGATAGTGCTGTGATTAAAAAGGATTTAACAAGAGTTGAAAAAAACTGGCCTACCATTCGCAAGAATCCTTGTAAACAAAATTATTATCACACAAATGTCAGCAAGTATAAATACACAACAGAGGACCTTTCATTGTCCAAGTAACACTGCCTCTGTGTCCTAGCTGGTCAATGAATATTGCTAAAAGCGTTGATTGGCCTTTTACCACCAGCAACATATGAGGGAAATCTCAATTGCCACATTTTTTTTATCCTCTATTCATAACTCAGTTTTTAAGTTATGTAAATCAATTTGAATTAATTACTTGGTCTAACATGATAATAATCATCAATTTCATGGTAGGCAAGACAACATTATTTACATTTATTGTTTTAACAAATTATCTGTTTCCTGTAATTTGTGAGAACAGAAACTTGCCCTCTTTCATATGTAGGGTTGCAGATTTTTATTTCTTAATCAAAAAATTCATTTGCATCAGTTCATAAAGGCAATTGTAAAATTTTTTTTTTCCTGAACAAAGACTTGAAGGGGCTCTAATTGCCATAAGATGTGCAGCATGATATAATCTATAGGTCATTTTTCCAAAGGCCACAAGGTGATAAAAGATGTGGATGCAATGTGTTGTTAAGGTGTCATCAAACAGACTGGATCAACCTTCAGTCCTTTTTACTGTTACAAATGTCTTCGATTAGCTTAAATTGTCTGTTGTCCAAAGTTTTCCATTAGCCATCACTTTTAGATTTGTTTGCACAAGGCATCTATATGTGCATGTTCTGCCTTGCTGAGGAGTGTCTGGTGATCCAGATTTTTCCACAAATGTTTTAATTCATTGACATTGAATATTATGGCTGTCAAAGGAATGCTAGGAATGTGTATTCAACTGATGGTATTCTTGAAAATTCTTTTTATTAATTAAAGAAAAACTGTTTTAAGTTTTGAATGCATTGTACTGACAGCTGTCAATGACAGTCTAGTGTAGCCACAATATGACAAAATCTGCTCATATTCCATTGGTGTTTCCAGCTTGGGTATTTTAATAACAGAAGATTGATGAGAATAAATTAAGTCATCCAAGGAATACTACAATGTCATGCTTTGTATGAGATCTCTATGGAAGTCTCTATTAACTTAACTTATTAACGTACCATACTCCTCCAGAAATTGAAGGTCAACATTAAATTCTAATAATGACTTTTGCATGTTAATGTATTAAGCTCTCCCATAGGGTTTGTAAAACATCAGAGCTAAATTTTCATTCTGTTATCCCCACCTATTGTCAATTTCTGCATGCAATTTGCAGGGTTGTCAAAACATGGTAGTGGACTGTGATACAGCTCTATAGGTACATGTACTTTTATTTAAAGCTTTGAGACTTTTGCCTGTTTTAAACAGTTTGTTGATGGCAAAAGAGAAAAAATAATATTGATACCCAGAACCATCCACTGTGGTACAATTCTTCCAGCTACTTCAAGAGTGCTCATGTTCTTGTTTTTCATTTTCATTCTTGCATCAGTGCCTCATCTGAGGTGCATATGCCGGTAATTATACAGAAAATTTATGCAATTTAATCAAATTGCAAGTTCTTGAGTTGTTGTGATAACTGTCATTTCAGCTGACTTTTGGCTTTGCTACGTTTTCCCTGATGAACAATAGATTCAGGAAAATGTGCCGTATGAAATAGAGACAAGAACTGATATGTACCTGAATCTGACCACGTGTTAATCTGTAATTTGATTTTTGTGGTCCTTTTAATCACCCTATTGGGTGTGCCACACAGATGTAGGACTCAAATTGTATTGTTTTAATCTTGTTTTGTGAAATCTCCAAAGTTTTTCACAGATACTTTTTGGGTCATACAGTGCAAGTTAAGCACTTGGATATTCTTTCATTAACATTTTTTGACAACCCAGGACTTCATATGATACACTATGTTTAACTAAATACTTATTTACAGTATTCTTAAAAATGTTGTAATGTTCCCTCTTGACAAAACAGTCCCGACTCGAAAGTCTCTGTACTAACTAGTGAAGAGGCGTTGCTTGCCCAGTGAAAGCTGTAAGAAATTTATTGAACCCTAAATTTATATTTGGATCTTAAGTCTCAGCTAATTTTAAAATTAGTGTAAGCTAAATGAAATATGTAATATACTCAGTGACTAACATAAATACAGTACTTTGACTTGAAACTGAGACGATATGAATGAATTATTTTCAATTGCTGCAAAATTTTCATTTCCTCTATTGGACTTTAATTCAACTCATTTTCAACTCCATTAAATAGGCATATTTTTAACAATATTTGTTTTTCATTTACTAGCCATTGCGCTCATAGAGCGCAAAATGGTGGAAAAGAGAATTAAAGAGTCTGCTGTCTGTTCTATGATTCCTTTTTGCAGTCAGATTACATGCAAGCATTGCTGAAGAGGGATATCATTATTTGGTGTTTGATCTGTAAGTGAAAACTTGCAAATGGACTTAAAATTGGATTTGTGTTGTCTTACTAGTGTGTGGAGTTGTTTTGATGTAAAAACCACTGCAGTCATTCTAAACAAGTAAGTTTGTAGTGAGAATTTCATGTGAGATAGATTGACGTAACTGGTGTTTGCAGCCAGCAGCAAATGGCAAACTAGCTGGCACTAGGGTCTTACACTTAAATTATAGAATTAATTGATTTTTGGGCAAGTCATAGGGTGGCATTCCATAATCTCTTTTATCCACAATCATTTGATTCTCTCAGCAGGTCCCAATACTTGTTGCTTGACAGAAATAATGTTATTATAGAGGCAGACTTATCTCTTTTTTTTCTTTATTACAGAGTAACTGGAGGTGAACTGTTTGAAGACATTGTTGCTCGGGAGTACTACAGTGAAGCAGATGCAAGGTGGACTGATTTCATTGATCACTTAGCAATTTAGCTGTCTCTAAGTTTATTATGTACTTTAATTTACATACAAATCAGTTTTAATTAACACTTCACAATAAAACACCAAAGTGACCATGTTTTTTAAGAGGGTTGATGCTATTTGTGACCAAATAAGTGATACTAACTACCTTGTAGTAGAGTAATAATATCAATTTAATTTATAAATGACTTTGTGGGTTTAACAACACATTTTTGTACAGTCGAGTTATTGAAACAGAGCATCGAGCCTCGCAGAGACTGGTAACGATTAGTGTGACAACGTGACAGTTGACACCTCCTTCATTGTGTCATGTCAATAAATTGAAAAAGGCCCAGTTGTTGTGCCTAAATCATAAATCCACTTCTTCTGTAGAGGCAAATGAAGGGTGTAACATGTTTAAATGTTCGGTAATGGCTTGAGCTAATCATGCAAACTCATTTTATTACTTGGGCGGAAACTGCAGGGCATCAACCTCAATTTGTGCTCACATGTAAGTTTACTACCCAGGTGTTTTCCAGTTCAATTTATGTGCTGCATGCAGACCATAAATTAAACTTAGTGCAGAAAAAAACAACAGCAAGGATCAAGGCATATAAATGAAACAGGGTGGCCCAAGAAAACAAGTTCAATGTTTATTATATCTCTAGGTCTTTAACGCTTTGAGGTCCCAAGCCAGCCTGAACCTTAGTATTTTACTCTGTCCAACGTCAGATTTTACTCGTCAATGGGGAACCCCCGGGAGTCAATGGGTTTAAACAAGTTTTCAAATGTTGCAGGCTGTTTGTAGAATACGGCCCGAGGATACATTTGGCTTTAAAATTAATAATAGTGTATGTATTATCAGAGGGACTAAGAGTGTTTTCTTTCTCAATTATTTTCAAGTCATTGCATTCAGCAAATATTGGAGAGTGTTCATCATTGCCATCAAAACAATGTAGTCCATCGTGATTTGAAGGTAATTTCCTGTTTTTTCATTTAAACAAGAAAGTAATTATAATTGTAAGAACATCAGTGACGCACACTGCTATCACCTCATATGCCACTTACAGTTCATACCACATTTTGACATCATCTGGGATCTATAACTGAACAAACGCATGGCAACATTGGAATCTATATATTGTTAAATGTATGCTCATAAATTTCCTTGATTTTGTTCTTCTCTTTAATCTTGCTCTTTCACAGCCAGAAAACTTGCTCCTTGCAAGTAAAGAGAAAGGAGCTGCTGTTAAGCTAGCTGACTTTGGATTGGCTATTGAAGTAGATGGTGACAAGCATGGATGGTATGGTAAGTTAGCCAAAGGGAAGATGTATTAGTCTACAGTGAAATCCTATGAATGCGAGTGTATTTCGTGACTTTTTGGTACGAGTGTGACAATAAATCACGAAATGCAGTGTTTAAAGGATATTTACTATATACTCTATAAAATCACTCCATCCCTGTTTTTATAGCAACCTCTGCATTGCACTCTATAACCTCTTTACAACCTGTTTATTCATTCATCATTCAAGACCAATCAGAAATGTGAAATTCTGCTGAGCACAATACATTAATATTAAAAAAAAAAGAGACGTGAAACGAAACTGCCCTTTATGGAGGTCAGTAGTGATGCTTTGTTCAGCCAAACCAAAAAAGAAACATGTAACTAATCACAGCAACATACACAGCAGAATTCTGACTATCAGATCTGACTGCTACTTCCATCTTGGTGAAAAAGAAGCTGTCCAGATCAAATGACAATGTCTGTAGCTGCCGTCTTTGTTTCCATGGGTTGGCTGACCTGACTGTTAAAGATCGTCTAAAGATCCTCGAAAATGGAGACAATCAGTCAAAGCTCTTTGAGTGGTCCTTTAAGATCTGTATTAAAGGGGATGACTTTCACGTTTTCAGTCAAAACTGACAACCTGAGGAGAAGATACAAATTAATTACCGTATTTACCCGTGTATAAGTCGACTCCCCATTTTTGATGGCAAAAAAAGCAATTTCTTAATTTCTTTGTCAAATGTTCATGGGACACTAATCTTGTATTCTTCAATTTCTGGAAATGTGGATACACAAAAAAATCAGGGCCTCAACAGGGTTCCCCATAGTTTTCATCGCAACATGTATGGCACCTTTTCAAACCGGTAAAGCAATTGGTTAATGTTGGACGTTCTGCAAAGGATAAGCGACTTCTGAGTGTTTGTAGGCAGTAATAAGTGCTCTTACAAGCGGCAAATCTTACCGGTTACCGCCTGATAAGGAGAACCCTGCTCAAGCGCTTAATAGTTTTGTGGTTCAGCAGTTGTTGTATATGCGGGCATTTTGTCCTTGAGTTTCGAAAAAGTTCTCAGAAAATCGAACATGTAAACCTCAAACTAACCTGTTTCGTTGTTCAAGGATAAAGGGCTTTAAAGGATAAGCACAACATCACAAAAGTAGGAGTCAATCTTTGAAAATAACTTGCGGACGATGCGAAAATGTGCAAGGTTTCAGTGGTCCTTGGCTTATAATTTCTCACATGACAAACAAAACAAAACAAAACTAGTAAACCAAACAATACAAAGTTTGCAAAAGCATTTAAATCAGCCAGGTTTGTATAAAGAATAAAAAACAATCATTACCAACCAGCATTTTCATGCAACACGAGTGACAAAGCTCGCACGCAAACACGAGGAATTGCGCCAGGTTACTAAGCCGTTGACCGATTGCGTTTTATTTGAAGAAACAGAAATATTTTTGCATGTAGAGCTTTCTGCCTTTGGAAAACGAAAATTTCCAGTGTCTATTTCATATTTGTGCTTGTGAGTATCTTCAACATTTAGAGTTGGACAAATCCTTTTTAATTTCAACTGGAATTGCTTACATTCATTTTGAAGTCTTTTGTCGGCTTTTGTCCACTGCATTCGTTATGCCCAAGGCAACATCATTATCTTAATTTTGAATAAATTACTTAGCTGCAACTTGGCTCAAAATCTTTGACCCGTGTATAAGTCGAGGGCAATTTTTGGAGCTTCTTTTGAGGCCATAAAAGGTCGACTTATACACGGGTAAATACGATAATGTGTATGAGACAATTTTATAACAGTCATTTTGAACCCAACATGCATGTCAACATTTGAACAAGTTGGCCAGATAAAGATATTCACAATAGGGCTACTCTAGATCTCATCCTGGCCAGGGGTTTCAATAAAATTTGAATGAATTTGTGCATATCGACATTTGAACAAGGTGGCCAGATAAAGATATTCACTATAGTACTACACTAGATCGAACCCCCTGGCCAGGGGTTTCAGTAAAATTTGAATGAATGCATGTCAACATTTGAACAAGTTGTTCAGAGAAAGATATTCACTATATAGGACAACTCGAACCCTCACATTCATGGGTTTCAATAAAGTTTGCAGGTGGCACCTGGTTTGATTTGAGAAGGGTCATCGTCAAAATGAATTTTAATCTTAGGTTTGAAAGAATCAGTCCTCAATTACTTCAGTTTAGGGGGGGGGGGGGTGGGGGGTGTATCTAACTTCTCTGCTTGAAGTAGCGGACACTTTTCGTGGGCTGTCAGTACTTACTGAAATCAGTGTTATTATAAAGCACTAACACTATTTTGCCTTTACGGCGAAAATGACTTTCCATTTTGGTGTAATGCTTTCATCAGAAGCAGGAAGCGTTTGATTGTTGGCATTTCTCTCTTTAGGATTTGCTGGTACCCCTGGCTATCTTTCACCTGAGGTGCTCAAGAAGGAGCCTTATGGCAGGCCAGTTGATTTATGGGCATGTGGTGAGAATAGTCTTTAAGACTGTTGCTCTGTATGGTGCTTCCATTTGTGCTTCTATTAACCCACTATTAATAAACGCCTGAACTGCTAACCACTGATGAGTAAAAGAACTTTATCTACCGTACCTTAGACAGTAAAATCTTTTAAGTCTCACTGCTAGGAGTCGTTGGGTTAAGCTGTCAGTATTAACCATCAAATTTGAATTTAAAATTGTACACATCTAATAATAGAGTTTTAGCATTGCATTTACATGAAATAGCAAATGACAGGCAGCTGCTTGTCGTGAAAGCAA
>NC_090874.1:57261764-57274264 GCF_036669935.1 Montipora foliosa
GGACAAGTTGCACGAAAGGCTGGCTCAGTGTAACAGCGCCTTCAGCCAATAGTCAAGGTATGAGCCAAAATTAAACAGGTTTCTTGTATTTTTTGGCAAAACGCAAATTTCATCTCAGACGTTTCCCGTCTTCTCTAAACGCGAAACTAAGCCAATCTCTTTAAGTGAATCATTGCAAGCGAGAGCAATCACTCCGATTCTCGTTATCTCACTTGAGTTAAGTGTTGTTGGTGGGGCTAATTTGTGGGTGGATGACTGTCTCGGAATACTTCGTTCTGGCGTAGTGGCCATCATCCTTGCTTACCACTTCTGCAATCGTATGTGGACAGAGTTTCAGTCGGCGTCATCCTGGCTGGAGGGTTTTTCTCTGGGTAATGTGGTTTTCCTCCATCATCAAAATCGACTCCCAGCTCATTACGTCAGCATGTACTTGCAGAACAACAAATTGTGTTGTTTAGTCAGCAGCCTACGAAAAGAGGGGCTGCTATTGGTGTCAGTTTAAATTACACATTCTACCGCAAGATTTTGCGTAACAAAAAACGGATTTGGGGTGAAGGGATTCACGTGGTGTTTACATTCGGTTTTCAGAACCGCGAACGGGTTGCTTCCAAAGTGCACAGGCAGGAGACACTGGACGGGCTGAAAAAGTTCAACGCAAGAAGGAAACTCAAGGTTTGTGTTCGGTTTGTTCGCGGAAGCAGGAGTGTTTGTAACCTTGTCAAGTAGCAGCTCTTAGGCCCCGTCCACACATATCCGGATATTTTTTAATCCACAACTTATTCTTTCCGGATTCAAAAATATTCCCATCCACACGTAGCGTATTCAAATCGAATTTGCCCGTCCACACGTATCCGAAACGTATCCGGATTCACTCTATAGTACTTGGTACTCCTCAAGGAAACAGAGGTAATAGAGCATGCGCCATAAATAAATAATATTGCCCTCGGCAGCTATCTTGAGAGTTGAATTGATTTCACGATAAGGAACTGGGCTCGATCTTGTCACGTCATCTGGATAAAAAAAATTCCGGATTTAGCGTCCACACGGTCCGGGATTTATAGCGGATTAAAAAATATCCGGATATGTGTGGACGGGGCCCTAATGGCTTCTGAACAAGTGTGAACCCTCACGAGTAAGATATTGTTAGTGGAATGGTATATGTACGGTGATGTAGTTAATGTTAGGTAGGGGTTTGAATAAGTTTTGAATGGCCCAAGATGTGCTGGTCAAATCAAAGTCATCGAATGTCACAAGAGAGCTTTTTTGGTAAGGCTATATTATATTAACCCCCACTCACACACCTTTTCTCGTAAGCGACCCAAAAAAGCCTCCCTCCCTGAATAAAATGTGCCCCATACATTAAGGTTATCCCCACTTATTGAAAGACTATCTCAGAGGACATACAAAGAACATAACAAAGTGAAATCAACCTATCTTTTAGTTATTCACAAACCTACAGCGGGTGGCAGTGGAGGGCGGGAAAGTGAAGTGCGGTCTCTCTTGTGCTTGATTGGCTGACACAACAGCGTTTAAATTTTGATTGGTCAGGAAACGTTTGCATCGGATTGAAAAGTAAAATACCTTTTAATGTGGCTGGAGCGAAAAATACGCAAAGAAGACCTATTTCCTTCGTGGATTTAGAAAACGCTTAGGAAGACTCAGGAAAAGATGCTTGCCCTTATTTGTTATATTCTTGAAGTAGTCAGTATTCGTTTGTGTGACTAGGGTGTGTTGTTTCGTGTTTCTTTAGGGTGCAATTCTCACAACAATCCTGGCAACAAGTAATTTTAATCTATCTGCAGGTATAATTAACATTATTCTGAACATTAAATCAATGATGTCACGGTATTGGTGTCATTATATTGCAGGGTGCCATCTTAACAACCATTGTGGCTCGTAGGTTTTCTGCTAACTCAGGTAACCACCACATCTCACTGCTAACAAAATCTAAAACGAGTTTAAATTTAAAATGGTAAACCGGAGGGAAAGTTCTACACGAGCAGGAGACTGGCGAGTACGGGTGTTGAAAATGAAACAGTACCGTTTCACATAGGGTAGTCTTTGCTTACAATATTTGACCGCATAAGATATGATCACCATTTAATTTGAGTACGATTGGAAAAAGACGAAGCCATTAGCAGACAGTAGATATAGGAGTGAGGTATTCGATGGAATCGCACTCAAAATTTCAAATCAAAATTGCAAATATTAGGGTTCTCTTTATGAAGACTTGCTAAATGGACCGTTTTACAGTTGTATGCTTAGTTACCTGGCCTATGAATAAAAGTGAGGCTGGAGTTGACCTTGTTTTGATAGAAATCTCGCTGTTTCCAAATAGTTAGCATGAGAACAACATCATCAGGGAGGTCTACATCATCACAAGGACTCTAGCCTCACTTTCATTTAACGGCCAGGTAACAAAGCACATAATTGTAAAAAGGTCTATCGTCGATTTAATCATTTTCGAGGGTCGTTACCAGTCCCTTGCTCGGCTTTAACGTGGATCTCAAAATTTTAATACTTTGAAGAATGGTTTTCCATTAAAATAGTGGATAAATCTAATAGCCATAAAAGCGAATGTAAGGCATGTTGAAGAAAGTGAACGATTTATAAAAAATCGCAATCTTACTCCCTTACCTTTATTAGTAAAATCAAGAGACTGTCTTAACATTAAATCCGAGTAGTAAAAAGCATTCATACAAAGTATCAACTAGTAAGCCAATCACTGTTTGCTTTTCCATCCGGAAACTAAATTGCTACAATGTATGTTCAAATTTTCCCTTGCTTGAAGTGGTCTGGTTTGTTGAACTGCTCATTTGTCTCTTTAATTAAGCAGTTGCGAGTGGTGAGTCATTTATTTTTTTGCGTATGTAAACGGTGCACTCCATTACTGAGCCCCTTAGTTCACTTACTGAACTAACTTAAGACTTTTGCACTGAGATTAACTTTATGTTAATTCAATCCATGTAAGTAGGCAGTTTGTCCAATAAAATAACTCCGAACAAAAGTGTTTTTCATGTGACGATTCATTGGTAATGTTGTTTTGCGCAGCATTGCTTTTCGATAGGCAGCTCAATGGGCCATTCCGAGTTGCTGTATGTCTCGGTTTCGAAGTGAGTCTTGGTGCTCAACTATTGTCAGGGAAATCAGTTTGAATTCATCACTTGCACAATACCATAATACACCTCTATTACCCCCCAAAACGTTTGCATAACAATTGTTTGCAATTTCTCTTGGGACATGAAAATGTCCCAAGAGAAGTCGAAAACAATGCCTATGCAGATTTTTGGGTAGTAAAAGAGGTGTATTATGGGATTTGTGCAAGTAGTGAATCGCATAAGAATACGCAAATCATTTGCATGTGAATGGTTGTGCACCAGGACTCACTTTGAAACTGAGGCGTGCAGCAACTCTGAAATGGGCTATCACATTTTAATACTTTTTGTATTTACTTAAAATTGATTATTTAAAACAATTGATAACTTCAGCAAAATCTGTCAGATGCAATGTAGATCCTCGAGAAAATAATGTAATAAAGTATGAATTGCACGACGTTGAACCCTTAAAAACATAAAACAAAAAAGGTGTGAAGTGAAACGAGCCCTTGAATCAACCCTGACTTCTAATCGCTTTATCATGTGAAAAAATCATCTAGTCTAATCTTGAACGCACTCATCTCGTGTATTATACATGTGCGTTCCTAATTTGTTTTGCCATTCATTAATCTGCTTCCTAAGCTACTCATATTTAGTCCACTTCATTCAATATCAGTTGAAGAAAGCAACCTTATTTAAGACAATTTCTGCAGCCTTCAGTGGCAAAGAATAAGCTGCGTATTTCTTCAGGAGGGGACACGTCTCTCACCTTGCTCGCATGCACACAGCTTTATCACGTCACCATCAAAACATGTTGGCGTCCTCTTCTCAGGCCATTTCCGAGTTCATGTCATCTGGCTCCTCGTCAAAGCGAGTATAAGTGCGAAGTTTTTCCTATGAAATTAGTTTTCATTTATAGAGCGGTTTTCAATTGAGTGTCGAAAGTAATTGGTGAATTGCTTTGGTTTACGATTACTTCACTCAGTGATTGGTTCAAAGTTCTCGCGCCACTTTTTGAACCAATCAGAAGTAAAACTAAAACCAATCGTGGCTCGCGCGTGTAAATTTTCCCGCGCTTTGTGTCGGGTACGTGTAATTACTTCGAGTTTAGATTGGTTTACCGGATTGCATCCGTCCTTTTTGATTAGCCAAAGTAATTACTTTGGTTTTGGTTTTACGACACTCGATTGAAACTTTCTTGATGTAAAGTAGAACTGATTACCACCACAAAAACTTCGCACTTAGACTCGCTTTGTAGAGGAGGCAGACATGAACGCGGAAATGGACTATTTATTGTTTACAAGAATGTAGTCTACCAGAGTCCCCTTGAATTAAGTATTTTAGCGATGGTGAGCTGTTGAATGAAGAGAGTGTCAGAAACTGAGAGAGATTCTTAACAAGTCGCTAGCCTGTCAACCGCCTACTTTCAAGTGACCTCTTGAGAGAACCGGTCAGCAGGCTTATGCGTCTCACGTGGCTGTTCCTTCAGTCAAAGTTATCCCGAGCCGAATGAAAGAGCTCCTTTCGAAAAAGCACAGTTTTGATTTTTTGACAGAAAACAAGCACGAATGGTACCATAAAAACCCAAATTAACGATGTTTTCTAGACAAAACCTTCAGTCATTCGCCTGTATCAAATCATTGGGAGTGTTTCCCACCTTTCTTTTCGCAACTTTTTTAACTTTGCTTTGTCTTGACCTGGAACATACTAATTAAGAACACTCAATACTTTTTCAAACAACCGTTTTTTGTTGTTTGCAGTTCGACCTTTTGTTAGCAAGAAAAAGGTAAGCTGGTAACCAGTCCTTGCAAAAGTGTGTTTAAAAACGTAATTTCTTTGGCATGTGTCCAGCATTTCCAAGTGACATCCTTCTTTGCTGAATATTCGTCGTTAAAGTTGGCTAGCTTGTTGTTAGAGAGGTTTCCGGCGAAGTGAAGCCTGTTCCGTTTTGTGTTTTGCTCTCGTTTGTGGTTACAAGGCCGGAGCGATTGAAGACGAGGCCTGCTTAGTGACCTGTCCCTTAGAATGGCAACGAGGCTGCGGATAACCTGGTATTGGTTTAGAGGCTTCAGTGATTTGTTAAAGAAATCATGTTCTTATTATGCATTTGCCCTAAGAAAACCCAAAAGGTTTGGAGAAAAGCACTTAAGTTAACAATGAACGTGTATGTACATCTCAGTGTATTTTGCCCAACTCGTTCCCAGGGTCCTCTCTCTTCTTCTCTCAAGAAAGTTCCCTGGTTTCGGCTTGTCACGTGTCTGCTAGATTTTCTCAGATTCCAGCAAAGTAAACGAGGAAGTGGCATGAAGCTGAAATTTTTGTCTCCACTGAACTCATCTGCTGAGCTCATCGCTTGGTGCGGCAATGTCTGTTAATCTCCAACAAAGTAATTATCTGTTGGAAGCACTTGTTTTACCTTTAAAATCACCTATGTATCACTGACCCGAAAGCAGCATAGCTTGAAGTCTAGTCTCGCCTTCGCCAAGATAGAACTGAATACTGTTGACACAATTTAAGTCGAGGACCTACCCTCCGGGCGCCCTTCATTTGTACTCATAGTCACGTGACCAACCGGAACCAAGGTACCTTCCCGAGGGAGGAAGAGACGACCCCGGGAACGAGGTTGTGTTTTGCACTACAGCCATCACAGGTAGTGACGTAGGTAACCCTGACAACCTGGAGGGAATCTCCTGGAGCACTGAGGGGTGTTTTTGCAATCTAGCAATACACACTCACCTCTAGTGTGTTGTCGTCTTGTGCCTGTATCGCGTGATTAACGACTTGTCACGTCATTAAAATATCGAAAAATAATCAAATAGAAGAATAGGGGTGTTCCCTGCTTTCGAGCAACCCATTTTACACTTTTTGCCTTTTTTTATCAGTTATCCTAGCAGGGTTTATTCTTGGGTTATTTTTCTTCCTTTTAGGGTTCCGAAGAAGAACTCATGCCTCATTCCGAGGATGAGCATGAAGTTGATGGTGGGACGAACAAAGGTTAGTTTTGCAGGAAAATTATTCTTTGGTCTATTAAAACGCGAAAATTCACTCTTATTTGACAGCCTTGCCAGTTGCCGGCTCGCCGCTGGTTAGCCAGGTAGCCGCTAAAAGACTAGTTTGCAAATAAACTTCAATTCTTGTTTCGCCAGCTCGCGAACAGCAGATAATCCAGCTGACTCAGAAGCTCATAACAAGTATTACGACCGGAGACTTTGAAACATACTGGTACGGATAATTATTATTGTTGATACCAGTTGTTGTTTATTATAGAAACCCTTAAATGTGTAGAATTAGATTTGACTTGCGATCTATGTCCCTACAACGAGATTCACCAAGAAAACAAAGTCGGTATGAATTCCGTGGGACAGCTGTTTGAAGAAACAAAAGATACTTTAGTCTTATTGAAGGTTCGTGCACCCAGCAAATAGCTGTTCAGCTTACCCTGCCAGGCCGACCACATGTTGGTAGAGATAGACCACAACACCAGGAACTCCATGGCCTTCCTCACCCTTCCTACTGGGGTCGATATGGGCTTGAATCCGCGACTTTGCGCACGGTAGTCGGATACTTCACCAACCGGCTTAGTGGCCCAGCAATCAGTCGTATTCAAAAATGCCTAAAATTCCGAAAATAAGCCCCTCCAAATATAAGTCCCCCAAAGCGGTAACGCAAAAGACCCTCCGTTAAATCGCCCCTCCAAATATAAGCCCCCAGGGAGCTTGTACTTGGAAAATTGCCTCAAATACAAAGCAGAACAAAGCAAAAACGGTAAATTTACTTCCAACTGTAAGGCTAGCCCAATCGACGTGGAAACGCAAATTTCCCTCCGTAGATAAGCCCCTCCGCATATAAACCCCTCCAAAAGTAAGCCCCTCGAAAAGGGCCTTTGAAAAATATAAGCTCCGGGGCTTATTTTCGGAATTTTACTGTACCACAAGAAATATAGTACTTAAAACAAAAGGAACGAAAACTAAGAAACATCATAAAGGCTGAAATAAACGTAATCGCGACTGATAGTTTCTCGATAATATCTTTCATTAGTTGCAGTCATAAGAATCGCTTTTCCAACAATTGGGTTGTTTCTACATACCCGCCCTACCATCTACAACAACGAACTTAAAGTGCACAGTCGACCAAAGAAAAGTCAACGTTTGGGGATGGATTCAATTTCATACACATCCCGCCAATTTTGCGCAAGGGTTTTAATTCGTACACCGATCTCTTCTTCTTCTACAAGATCAAAACTGTCTGTTTTATAATATTTCCCATTTAACTGAACTTTGGTTGTTTAAGAATCGTAAAAATTTCACTGTTTGTGTTCACAGCAAATTAGTGGATCCGCGTTTAACAGCATTTGAGCCAGAGGCGAGAGGGAACCTGGTGGAGGGCTTAGAGTTTCATAAGTTTTATTTTGACAATGGTGAGTTTCTTATGACGGATGTGTCTGTTGTCAGCTTTTTAAATTATAAACTATGCACATTGGTTATTTGGAAGGTTGATTCTACCCCTTATGTAAGGCTTGTTTTCCAGTGTGCCGACGGAGTCTGAAGAAATGTCTTGATAGCCAACATCCTGCAAGCAGTCTCTCTTTTGCTCTAAAAGCGTTGAAACGAACTCGTACGTTGAACTTTCAAAATGGCTGAAGCTTTGGGTCGCAAATACTAGGGACTTTACGATTTACGACGCGGTTGTCAACGAGAACGCCACGAAACAACATTATTATACATTGGTGTCACCAGCTCGATTTTGATCGGCTATAAGCACGCAGCTAATTCTTGCTTGCTCTGTTTCTCTTACGTCATACCTACAAACAATAGATTTTATATATGTAGAATTGACGTCATACCTACAGCCAATAGTTTTATGCATGCAGAAGTGACGCCACGTAACACACTAACCAGCAGTTTTATCAGTTTTGTCATGGCGGAGCTCAGCTCAGGAATATGCATAATAAAACAATTATTGAATTCGGTTTTTGCCTGTTAGCGATAATTATCAAGGCCTCAGTTTGTGTTATCCGCTTCAGCCTTCGGCTTCAGCAGATAACACAAACTTTGGCCTTGATAATTATCGCTAACATGCTCAGCCTCATCCAATAATTGTTAAATATCATTGGTTAAAAGAGGAAAAGTAATCGTGCTGCACGTGCAGTACGCATTTTAGCACAAATTCGTGCTGTACTCTGCTCAACAACGACGTGAAATCACCAAATTTGAGGATTTTTGACAACGCGAGCACAAATGTGAATCTATAATTCTCTTTTTTTAATCAGAAACCGCTAGTACCAATTTATTTTTAGGATACTTCGCCCACATCGTACGACGCAAAGGAGATGGCCAAACCGCGAGAAACTTACGACAGTGCAAAGTTACATTTTGAGGTGACGTTTTCGTTGACGTCGCCGTCGTAGATCGTAAAGTTCATACTGCGGGCGTTGAAGACGCAGTATTCTCGTTCGTTTCAACGATTTTAGAGCAAAACAGCCTGCGTAGCTGGCGGGAAATTTTTATTGCAGGATTATTTAAACACGTAGGAGTAAATCAATGGTTGCTTCGTGGTTTTGACCGCGAGTGAATTTCAAATTTACT
Source organism: Montipora foliosa (assembly GCF_036669935.1). NCBI lineage: Eukaryota > Metazoa > Cnidaria > Anthozoa > Scleractinia > Acroporidae > Montipora > Montipora foliosa. The sequence continues at coordinate 57,270,445 of NC_090874.1, forward strand.
AGTGCCCATGCCAGGCGTGGACCACTCGCTGCTAAAACCATGGTACTCGCGAGTGTTTAAATAATCCTGCGATAAAGTAGAACGCCGGCTACGCAGCCTAAGAGCAAAAGAGAGACTGTTCGCAGTCTAACGTCCTCTTGACGCGACCAACTCACTTAAGATTTGCCCGTCTTTTGTGATTAAAAACTTTGTGCTATTTTTCCAACAATGGGGAGGTTAAGAAACGACAACGGCTACGGCTACGACAACGCCAAAAAGCATTAATATTATTGGTTAAAAGAAACAAAATGATCGTGCTGCACGTGCGGCACGCAATTTTGAACATTTCTCTCCCGTACTCGTCAAAACTACTACGTGAAATGACCAAATTTGAGGTTTTGACGACCACGTGGACAAACTACAGTGAATCTTTCAGTCTCACTCTTTACTTCAAATCCGTCCGTACCAATCCAGTTGTAGGACACTTCGCACATATTGTATAATACAAACAAGATTGAATAATCCCGAAATACTTAGAATAACTCAAACGTATATTTTGAAGTGACGTTTTCGTCCCCGTAGCCGTCGTGGTTTCTTAAACTCCCTAATAATATTATTATTATCCGACTTCAGAGGAAACAGTTTGGATGCAGACGTTCAAAGCCTCTCGTTCAGGGTGAAATTCGTGTTCTTTTTTTCTTCAGTTTATACAAAAAGGACGTCACCGATAAATACGACAATCTTGTCTCCGCACGTCCACATGATGGGGGACGAAGCTGCCTGCATCTGCTATGTTCGACTGCAGCAATTTATTACAAGGTCAGTGAGGCGTTTGCCTTTGCAGCGGGAACGTGTTTATTTTCTCCAAGTGCATGTGAGTAGAGCGGTTTTAAATGGAATATCGGCTTCAGTTTTGCATTTCGTACTGTGCATTGATTTCCTTTCAAGTTTTGTGCCACTTTTTTTGCCAGTGGAAGGCGAGGTAAACCACCCGTAATTTGCTTGTTTACGTTTTCCTGCCTGAAAGACCGCTAGCATGGACTTCCTTTGCTTCGAGTTCCGATTGGCTCACTTGACTGTTAGCGGTTGTTAAAAATGGCCAAACTTATTAAGGCCTGGCCAAACGCTCGCAACATTTCAACGCAACATCTTGCAACATTGTTGGGCATAACATGTTGCATACGTTTATCCACCCTGTCGCGATTTGTTGCGATATGTTGCAACATGTTGGATCAAATTTGAAAACGTTCAAATTTTTCGTGCAACATTTTGGATGTTGCATGATATTGTACTCGTTTGGCCACGTTCACACAACATTGTTGCGCTAGGGCATCCGCGTTAGGTCCACTTCTTGCGCGCCAGGGGCCTGGGGCACATGAACATTGACATGTTGCGTTGAAAATGCTGAAAATGTTGCGTGCGTTTGGCCACCCCGTTCAACACATGTCGCAAAATCATGCAACAATGTTGCAAGATGTTGTGTTGGAATGTTGCGAGCGTTTGGCCAGGCCTTTACTCACCAAAATCGCTGTAAATAGTAAGTTCCGTTAACTGCATGAATTGAACAAACTCTCTAAGATTTAATGGCTCATCGCTCTTCACACACTTTTTAGGAACACTAATTTTGATGACTTTCCCAATATCATATTTTGCAGTGCTGGTACTTCCTTAACAAAGCAATCGGAAGAAACAAGAGTGTGGCACAAGAAGTCCGGACGCTGGGTAAACGTTCATTTTCATCGATCAAATATGACCGGAAGTCCATCGAGTTAAGACGTGCGGTCAGTGTATTAAGAGGGCTTCATTTCGTCTGACCGAGGTAATTTTCCTTGAAGCCGACAAGAACGAGAAATGAAACAACTGAATACGCAGAGTGCGTTACGGCAACTGAGAAGGAAATGAATCTCATGGAAAATTACTGTTAATTTGAAAGGAGACTATAATATAAAAAAGAAGAATTTTCTTCCAACACGCATGACTGTTGGAACTGCTGTCTCAAAAGGCATGACTTCAATTTAGAATTTTAGTTCGAAATTAGTGTAAAATTTTATTCAATTCTTGTAGTCCAAGCTTATGGCAGATGGCTATTTTTTACTTAGGTATCATTCCCAAGAAAAATACCCCGTTTTTGGATTTAACTTTTACTATGCCTTGGTGCCGTGAGGTAATATTTTAGGTCTTTTTTCCCCTAATTTTGTGCGTAAAATCATGTACTGCGGCTATTGGAAAGTACTGAAAATAATTACTATTTACAAGCATATTAGGTTGAAGATTTATTTCATTTGAAAAAAATGGTTTGAGAACCATTAGGATTTTCCAAAATGATATACAGTAAACACCCGCATATAAGAAACAAGGGGTTTTTTTTTTCCAAGTGAGGCAAAGTAGGCTCTTTTTAAAATGATATTTACAGTGAGTTTTAGGCTATCTAGGTTCTTCAGTTGGTTCCTATTTCCACAGAAGATATCTACTCAAAGACATGTGGGTGTTTTTTTACGTGTATGTCCTCAATGTTCTAGACATGCAATATTTATATAAAAATGAAAGCCTAATGGCCCATTTGCAATCAAACAGAGGCCAGAATTCTCAAAATCCACATGACTAATCAAAGTCGTTGTTGCAGTCGCCTGAAATTTTAAGGTCATTGTCTAAAATATGAACCTGTTTAATTTTTTAGGCTAGCCTGGTCCTTATGTAAGAGGGGCCTAAAGTGAAAATTTTAGCCTAAAAGGTACATAAATTCTAGGTTCTTGTAAGCGGGTGTTTACTGTAGTTGTTTTTCATTCTTCATAGGTTTCTTTTTCAGTGATATAAAAGTCTCTGATTTTTGCCGCAAAGTCAAGAGTAATTCGAGGTTTAAAGGATATTTATTTATTTGAGTGCACAAATATTAATAATAATAATTGTAGGGTGTAACTTTAAATTTTACTAATGGAATAGATGTATCCAGTCACTCGTAAAATAGCCGAAACTTTTACTTAGATGGTGTAAAGCGACATGATGTACACATTCCGCTAATGTCGTTGTGTAGAAAATGAATTCGTTTTAATTTTTGTATCATTTGGTGGACTATTTCCCGATTTTAGTATTAGTCAGGTAGAAAATTGTAAAATTAGACCAAGCTCATGTATATTGCTTAATTGTTTAGAGATGAATTGAACTATAGCGTAATTTTGTATCAAGAGATGGCTTGCACCGGGCTGTGACGTCACTCAGTCAACTCCAAGCCTTCACTGACATCTGTGAGCAGTCTCTCCTTTGCTCGAAAATCCGCCTAGAACGCAAAAGAACTGATGGAGCGAAGCGATATACGCCCGCACTACTCGCGGCTTCGCCACTCGCATATTCGCCTCATTCGATCGGTTGTTTCGCGTTCGCAGCGGATTTTTTAGCAAAAGAGAAACTGCTGCGGCACCCATCGCTAACAAAGCTCTAGAAACGCCCTTTCCAAAGCTTTCCAAATTGGAAGTTAGAAGCAAGTTGTCTCCTCCCCGCAAACTTTGTGGAACTGAAGTGAAATACGACTCACCCAAAAAGGACTGTGTGAGAAGCTAAGGAAGATGTTGTCGAATCTTGGAATTCTTTTCTAGCAGCTTTTAGTTTCATAATCATCCTGGATCATTTCTAAGTTTTCTTTCCATCCCAACGAACAAACTGTAGAGGATTAAGAGACTGGAAAGAGCACCTTTATCCTCCAATTCCCAACAGTGCACAATTACCACTGTTTTCCAATGAATTCTTGTACAGTATTATCCTCTCTTCTTCTTCCTCGCTTCTTCCATGAACCAGAATTGAAATCTTTACCAACTAATTATTTGTTTAAGAATTTCGTTAGCTTAGA
>NC_090874.1:57281764-57294264 GCF_036669935.1 Montipora foliosa
CAATCCATTTCAATCTTGTCCACTTATGTCCATCCATGCCTCTCTTTCCTTTTGTTGTATTTTTATTGATGTTGTTCAACGGTTTTAAGTGGTTATTGCAATGTTTCATTCTACTTTTTGGGCATTTTGGGTGTCATGAAAAAAAAAAAACACATCATTTTGGGTCACATACCCCCTTTGACCGAGCACCTACACCAGAATTCTTCAGTACTTCGCTAGCGGCATTTGCCATTACCATTACAAGTAATACAATAAATATTACGGAGCTTAAGTACGAGACGTTTTGGAGCCAGGGACGCCGGCAAACCTGAAGTTAAACATTTCGTATGCCAGGATAGCGTTTTCGCCACATTTCACATAGTTGCTTTCAAATATGATTGGTTCATCACCACCCTGTTTGCGCCGCTTCGACCATTCGGAAAAAGACCTTTAGCTTACTTTTTGAAAATCAATTCTCGACTGGCCTAATTGTTCACAGTCGTTCAAGAGCCGATTAATGATGTAAATTTTGAGCCAACGGAAAACAGAGGGATAAAGTCAAAATTGAAGGCTAAAAATCTTGTGGAAACTCTTTTTCATCAGTAAAAAAAAAAAAAAAACTGCAATTCTAGTTTCCAGTAATCCAGGATTAGCTTTGAACAACTTAGCCTACCATGCAGTCGTTTTTAGGGGGGTCGTATTTCAATTTCGCCCCACACACGCTTGCATACCCCAAAGCATCCTTCCCTCCCCACATTTTACCTACTGAATTATGGAAGGTGACGTCACACGCAGAACACTTTTTGGTGGGAAATTCAGAAGGAAACAACACGGCGGGTATAAGGGACTCTTTTTATAAGCATTAAATTAATTGGCTATCATTAGACAGTGTTTGGATCGTGATTGGCCTGGACACCTCGAAGCTCAGACTAAGGACTGGAAGCAATGTTTCTTTCGGGTAAGTAGGGGTTTGTGGTAAGGAAAAGAAATACAACTGCCCTAAAAAAAAAAGACTGCGTGAAACAACTGGATGAACATCTGGGCCCTGAGCGGTATCTTGGGGAAGGGCGGGGGAACAATTAAGGAAGTGCTGATTGTTTCTCACAGGATCAAGATATGCCAGTGTTTAGCAGTTTTTACAAAGTAGCATCGACAAACCTTCGATTTCCGTTCGGCCAGTTTTGAGGTCGTAATACACCCTGCCTTTTTCTATGGCGTTACTCAAAGAAACATCAAAGGAAAGAGTGTTAACTAAAACATCGGCTACAGCAGGTATGATGTGGTACGAACCCGAACCACCCAATGACATACGGAACCAACAACGCTTCTAAAAATAAAGAACAAAAACAATAGAGAAATGAATACTACATGGACGAGAGAGCCACTACATGGAAAATGTTGTATTGTGCCTTGATGGATGCGATGTAGTATAGTGGGGTCCCGCCGTAACCACTTCTCTACCACTTCCCGGCCACGGTACGAGCAAGGAATAGTTTGGTGCATCACAATAAATGACAATACGAATCTTTGGTGTTGATCTTTATGCCAACTCAGAGCCCTGAACAAATTTCAAAGACTTAAGGTCATAACTGGTGGACAATAAAACGAGCAATGAACGATTGTGGAGCCTCTGTAGCTTTTTGGAAAGACCGATGCTACGGACAAAATGACAGTAGCCAAAATGAGGTTGAATTGAGCTGTGATATACATTCATTAGGGAGCTTAAGCACGCGCGTTTTTGAGACGCGGAAGGTAACCAGAAGTGAGCTCTTTTCCCTTTTAACTTGTCTTCACACAACCACATTTATATTGCTAAGTATCTTTTCTCCATTAGAGGTGATTAGTATAAAAATCTGGGAGACGCCACTGCCCTGGCAAGCGAAATGTTCTCCTCCGGTTGCCGTCGGCATCTCAAAAACGCGCGCGCTTAACCTCCCTATTGATACATTAGGAGGAATTATGATGTCGCATTTTTTCCTATCAATTTTTAGGATGGAAGGATAAGCAGGGCAACGGGATTGGTGAGGTCGATCGGCGGGTGAATGGGCAGGCGGATACGCAAGCCCCTTCCCACTCACTAATGTCTTGGCAAACTTCAACGGCAATGTCATCCGAACAACAAGCGTGCGTTTTAGTAGCAATATGCGTTAAATCGAAAGCAAGGAGTTTTTGATCGCGATCATCGTCAGTTAAGGCATCCTGACTCACAAAATTGAATATGCACACCAGAAGGCGATGTCTATTACTGCATTATTATACCTCTTCGTGCAGCACAGCTGTTGGTATCATGGAAGAAAGAGGACGCTTGCCAGGCGCCACAAAATTAGCCTGAAAAATAATTACAATTCAATCTAAATACACTTTAAGACCGACAGAGCCGTACTTTGGAAAAAGACATGTCAGAGGAAAAACGAGTCCTTCATTGAAAAGTTATTCGAGTGAGCAGTGAGAGTCTGAGTGAAACGGGATCAAAAATTAAAATAGCTGTTATTGTAAGAGTGTTGGCCACCTATCTGGAGACAATTCCCAACAAAATTACTAAGAGTAGTGATATTCTTAAAAATTGTTCTTTCGCCTCGTCAGTGTGGAAAGCAAAACCAGTGTGTCGTGGTTGTGTCGTGTCATGAGTGAAAGGGTTGTTTGCAAGCATTCTCTAGAGACAGATATAACAATGTTGTAATCTACCGAATTGCTGGTAGACGAACAAGGGATCTTTTGTTTTCGTCCACCAACATGGCGGCGATGACGTTAAGTGAAAACCACCTTTTTACAATGACTGCAAAAATTATCGCGCGCTCATTGGCTAATTTTTATGGTCAATAAGCGGACAGACACATAAATTTATAATTCATGCGATAATGACGCGATATTGCTCGCGTCAAATTGAAGTTTCTCACATTTTTGTCTGGCTTTCTTGTTTTGACTTCATTTTGACCCCTCTGCCTTTTTGTTGTTGTAAAAAACAAACTGATGTCAGTTTTTCATGCGTCTGTCCTGCGGATCCACGAGGCGATTTGACAATGTTATGACGCAATTCGACGCATGAAAAACTGACATCAATTTGTTAAATTTTGCGCTGCCAAATTACTGAAAACAACTCTGAGGACACTTTCCTTTTGTCAGAACAGGCCAGCCTGCCAGACCCGTCAGTTTGCAAAGAAAATGCAACAACTGAATTTGAAGGAACACTTCCACGATAATCCCTCGTATTCTTCTGGAGGAGTATATATCATCCTCAAAGTGTGTTAATTTGAAGGCGTTGTAGAGCTAGTTCTTCCAAATGCCCGGTCTAGCCGGTCAGTTCTGTCAAATGGAAAGCGTCCTCAGAAAAGTAATTCTGGGGCTTAATTCCTACCTTTGGTAGACCAGCACCGGCCATTCGTTGGAAACCAGGAATTGAAAAATCTAACATTTCGTTATTTAAAAGAATGCCCGTCTTGGTCATGATCCCGGACCCAAAATAACCATTGACAGAGCTGAAAAGGAAAGTTCAACAAGAGTGAATGTGTCGACTGTCTGGTCTTTTCTTGTCCTTTCTGCAAATGAAAGGCCTCACGTTTCGAACAGGACGAAAACGTTTCTTCAGTTTTGTGGCCGATTAGATTTCTCTCTATCAGCACTACGTTTTATGGGTATCTTTAGCTATAGCTACACCGATCAGGGGAAAATCGAAACAATCGTTGGGGGTATCGAATCTTTGACTTGCGTGGGACGTCATCCGGCGATCGCTGCCACATATGGCAGCGATGACGCCGGTAATATAGTTATTGTCGGTTGTGACTAGAAATGGTTTTGCCACCGTCAGGTAGGGCACCGAATGACAAATAAATAACAAACAAGGGGTAGGGTCGTACCTCTTGTTGAACACTATACGTTTATTTCGCTGGTTGGTTAGTGTCGTACTTCTATTGTTTTCTGTGCTAAATCCATTGCTATCTTTGAGGTACGACACGACCCAAACAAGGCATATAAGCACTTGTTCGAGAAAGGTTCTGACGGGTATTTTTAGAAGTACTTTTTAATTCTTACCTGGTGAGGCTAACAAGATCGCCGTCAGGTCCTATAACAGACACATGCGCCGTACCGTGTGATCCTGCTTGGTCTGCGAGCAACCCATAATGGGACAGAGGAAATGTTTGGTTTCGAGAGATTTTCGCCCTCAAAAGGTCTGCGTGCTTTTTGCTGGGAAGAAAACCAACAAGATGGAAATTTACATTTTTGTGTAGAAACTAAGGGCGCTTTCCTTTTGTCAGAACTGGCCGGCCAGACCCGTCAGTTTGCAAGGAAAATGCAACAATTTGAAGGAACACTTGCGTGATGATCCCTCGTATCTTCTGGAGGAGTATACATCATCCTCCAAGTGTGTTAATTTGAAAGCGTTGTAGAGTTAGTCCTTCCAAATGCCCGGTCTGGCCGGTCAGTTCTGTCAAATGGAAAGCGTCCTAAGATCGTGCTCTACCTGTTGGCATCAACCACTGATTTCAACGGAATAGAAATTTAGTTGCGGGAAATGAGTTAAATTAATAGAAATATTAAATTAACCAGAGTTGGGAGATCTCAGGGGAAGGGGGGGGGGGGGGTGGAGAGGCGCTTCTTCAAAGTGAATCGCTTCGAGCAAGGACTACCGCAAAAAAGAGGTTTTCCTGTCTCCTTACGGCGGTTAATTTAACTCGTTTGATGCAGTTAAAACTCAGTACTTGGTGTCGGTCGTTTCGCCCCTAAGTCAATCCACCTATACAGAAGTCGATTGCCAACACGGGAAACATTTTTGAAGGAAATCGCGCGAAATCGAGTGTAATTTGTGAGTAATAGGGGTACGAGTGTCCATTACAATTTCGGATTGTCCAAGAAGATCCTGCAACTTTTTGTGTATAACACACTCAAAAACTTACCCTGGTTCCAGAGGTTTTACTTTTTTCTTATTCTTAATTTAGCCGCGAAGCGGCGACAACGAATTAACGACGAAAAACCTCTGGTTTGGGTCCCTACGAATCTCATTTCCACGCAGAAGCCAACTGTCAAACGCTTCAAAATCGTAATTTAAAAACACCCGATTACAGTCACGCTATCCTCACCTTCCCCTCGGTTATTTTAATCATGCCAACCAATCAAATTTTGAATTGCGTGGATGATAATATATCTACCAATCAGAATCGAGAGTCATAACCTGGAATTCTCACTGATTTGCCGTTGGTTGTCGCCTCTCCGCGGATAAATTTCAAGGATTGATGTCTGCGCTAATTTAACTTGCTTGCGCAAAGAATGACAGAGGAACGGAATTTTCGATGTTTTGGTATCGTGAAAGATGAGACGAGAGCCACAGAGGAACAGGGGAAGAACAGAGGAAGCGCTTGCAGGTTGCAATCTTGTTATAGCCCAAGGGCCGCGCAAACGACTTAGTCCTTATTGTTTATCTCGGTAATCGAAATGCGGTCGGTAGATCGGTCAGTGTAAAACGCTGATTGCACACTGCAGACCGGGTTTAAAATGCAGACTGAGGTTATAATGTAACTGTTGAAAAAGCCCAAACCTCTTAGAAATGCTAACCGTTAAGCCTAAATATTGTTTTAGGCCTAAATTAGGCCTAAGGTTAGCATTTCTAAGAGGTTTGGGCTTTTTCAACAGTTATGTTATAACCTCAGTCTGCATTTTACCCCTGGTCTGCAGTCTGTAGTCTGCAGTCTGCGTTTTACACTGACCGGTTGGTAGATAGCTTTGAGGCAGCAGGACGTTCTATTTTATGACAGTTAAGGGTTCTCTTGCAAAGTACACAGTGGTAACAAAACGCGTTAACGTTTCTCTCAATTTAATATCTTTCATCATTTGTAATTGTAATCGTAGATGCCAGCGCGTTGCACGCACGAACTCTGTTCAAAGTTTTATTTCAACCATTTTAATGTGAGTGTTCGATCGACTGTATAAAAGTCTCAAAAGGCTTTTTTGCAAAAAATTTGCCGTTCCGCTAAAAAACTTAATTCTAATCTCTCTAATGCCCAGCTCTTACCTCAACATTTGTTGCACGAAATCAGTAAGATTCTTACTGTCCTCCAAATATGATCTCTGACCAAAAACAAACTTCATTGCCTTGGAAAATAAGCACAAAGAAGTTATCTTGGTTTTGGGACATGGGAGAATGTATGTAACGAAAACGTTTGCGGGAAATTAGAGCTCAATTCCCGCAGGATTAGCTGGGTACACCAACATGGCTGCCGTTTCTTTGTTTAGGAACACCAACATGGTCACCGTGACGTCACACTCTATACCTTCGTGACGCAGCAGAGCATCTTACATACATACATACATACATACTTCATTGACCGCTCCCCATAGGGGCTTTTCAGGCCCGCCTGGGCCAATGAAACACAACGAAACGACGGAACAAAACAACAACAACAACAACTGTTAAGAATCCCAACTGACCGGAGGCAAACCAGTTGGCTATTTACAAGTGCAGCTGGGAAGTTCAACCAGGGACTACCAGGATCAAATTTAACTAGTGGTCAGAACCCGGGATCTCCGGATCTCAAGGCAAGCGCCCTAACCACAGGGCCACACTGCCTCTTGCCTCTTGTACACTCTGAGGTTGTCACCTTGGCCTCAGTCATTGACCCAAGCATATGACCCAAGTGCAACAAGTTAAGATTATCTGGACATCTGATCATGTAATAAAGGGTTTCCGACAGCTTTTCAAAGTACAGGATTTGATAATGAAAGTACCGGATAGGGTTATTTTCCGTTGTAAGTCCTATTGAAGGTTCCTTGGGCGACAACCCTCAAGGAGGCCTGGATCCCGATAAATTACTACCAATGAAACTCTCAGAAATGCTGTTTAAATTCTTGAGATTGGAGGGGAAAAACTTATGAAATGCCAAAAGATCGATTATTCCGTTTAGTAAGCAAAATAAGGCGGTGCGACTTCTTGTTAATTTGAAGGATTTATTGCGCGTAATTGCCTTGTGTTTCTTCAACCCATGGCAGCCAAGTAATAATAATTTAATAATAATTTATTACTTATTCGGCGCAAATATCTATATGAATATATTCAAATGTATATGTCCAACAAGAAGAAGAAAAAAAGATAAAGTAAGAAGCCAACAAATCTTTAAATTTATAGCGTCAAAGTACCGGATGTGAAGTGATAACAATAATTTTACAGACTGGGTGTGAGGAGATGACGAAGGAGAAGGAACCATTAAGTCTGATGCAATGACAGCGATCAATCTACCGAGATCACCACAACAACAGTTATGGACAAGGATCACGCCTTCTCTCCCGCAACAAAGAAAACTGTTCACGCAATTAGGGCCTGTTGTCATGGAGGTTGGTTAACTCGGGTAGGTGGGGCCGAAAGATAGCTTGTGTTTACATGCAATCTTACCACCCCAGGGTCCTGGGTAACCTTTCTCGAGCCTACTGCGTGATCGCTAAGTACGTAAACAGACAAAATGGTGGGTGAAGGACACATTTTGGCAGTTAATGCTCTTTTACTCTCACTAGCTTCTCTTGCTTCAACTTTTCAGTGCTGCAGCTTCGTATTAATACTTTTAATGCCGCAACGCCTCCGCCAAAGACAGTATTATTGTGACACGAGCCGACCCCGGGTTGGCGGGTTACCTAACCTTCAAGCGTTTACGTGGCCAAATGTGACCCCGCCTGGGCGGATTACCTGGTCTGGCAGACCAGGCAACCCGCCTTGGCGGGTTACTTCACCTATCATGTAAATACAAGGCTGAAAAAATAAGAGTTTATATGGACAGGCAGGTTACCCCCATCACCATGTACACATGCCCTTAATGCCATGAAGAGAGGCAAAAGTTCCAAATTCAAACCCCTGTTTGATTCAAGTTAGCTACGTGGATTGGGTTTGCACATGTACATGTTTGTTTACCTCTATCATATAGTGATATGTAAGATTTGTGTCTTGGTCTTTCTTGGTGAAATTGAAGCCATCAAGAATATTCAACATAGAGATCAGTACTGGGCCACCAGATGGCAGAGGAGTTGTTATGACTTGGTACCCTAAAATATTTAGTGATAAAGAAAAAGAACATGTTGGCCAGGGCTAGCATTCATACACTGTAACTTGGTTACTACTCTCAGCCATTTCCACACCCAGAGTGGCATTGGGTGCTACCTCAGGCATACAAAACAATAATGTTTTTTTTTTAAAAGAAGCACAAGTTACAGAGCAGTATCACGCAAAGTTACCCCATGCGCAATAGTCTGCCTTTCAACCACATCAACCCAATGTACAACCACATGGCAAAATAAACATTGATAAGCCTGGATTAAATGAGGTGATATCACTCAATCAGCTTGGAGTTTTTATATTATTATCACTATTAAGGATCATTCCCCTGTTTCATGTACATTGTACACTACATGTCACTCTTACAGCAGGTACCTTTATAAGTGGAATTGATGGCATCTTTTACTAATGGTTTGTATTTTGATAGATCTTCTTTTGTTAGTATCCCTGGATATGCTGACTCGGACTTCACCTGTTCGATAATGATAATGAAATATAAAGAGACAAAATCAGTTAATTGGGATGTGCAATGTGCATTCTTTCTTCATTTACCGGTATGCTTACAAGTATGTAATACACTATACTAGTATTCTATAGTTGAGTTGAACATTATACCAGAGCAATAATTAAAAACTGTTAAGTCTACTGCATTAGAATAACAATACCGGTACTATATAAAAATAATAATAATAATAATAATAATAATACAGGTAATAATAATAATTATTATTATATATATATATTTTTTTATTTGATGATGCTGAGCATGAACAATTGTGCAGATTGAGTGTAAAAAGTTACAGTGTTCAGATTGAGGATAATTTTCTCAGTGAGGTTAAATACAAAAGCTGATAAGAACCTCCACGATTTGTAGAATACTTCACTAGAAAGCTAAATTAATTTTGTGCCGAATTGTGTTCTTAGCTATTTCCAAAATTCAAAGCTACACTTAAGGTGGCTGGAACCAGTTTCACTACTTTTAAGGACCTTTTTATTAAAAAGGTTGTCACTACAACCCTATACTACCATTTGCGTCCATCCATGAAGCGTGACAAATTTTGCAAAGTTTTACTTTTCAAACATTAATGGTTTGTCCTGTTATGTGTTACTCTTGACCAATGAAATGTTGGCGGTTATGTCTTGAAATTGGCAACATTTTTGGCAGCATACCAGCATGTTTTGTTCTTGTGCTCTCTCTCATCTATCTATGCTCCTTTTGCAATGGAGACAAAAAAATTCAATGTTAAAAAGTTTGGAAGGAGGTAAATTACCGTCCAGGAGCCGGTTTAGATCAAGACTTCAAATGCTCCTTAAAACATGGGTGCACAGAATGCCCCAGACACAGAAATATTTCCTCCTTGATCTTTCTAGTTTCACTTCGATTTCATGGTTTTTTTTCCGTAGTCGCTGAATCACCTACCGGTATCTGCTCTTGGTAAAGAATACCAAATTCCATATTTCGTGTCTTTGGAAACTCACGGGAGATTCATAAATATCTCTGCTCTCACGGAAAACCTGAAAACTTCAAGAACTTCAAGAGCATGTGAACAAAACACGCTGGTATGCCGCCAAAAACATGGTCAATTTCACAAAATAACTGCCAACATTTCATTGGTCGAAAGTGACACATAACGGGACAAACCATTAACAGTTGAAAAGTAAAGATTGGCGCAAAATTCAAGGATGGATGCAAATGGTAGTATCATGTTACAGCAATGTTATGGTACCATATGAAACACCAATTATTGCTTAACAAACTGCACCCACTATTGTGACTTAATACGTTACCATGGCAACATGAAAGCTCTCCAAAAACACCCTATAATTAGCAATCTGAGGTAGAACTATTGACAAAGTTTTTAAAAGGTCTTAGAAGCCAATTCAGGGCTACCTTGAATTTTTCGAAAAATTTAGGTAGCTCTGAATTGGCTCCCAAGAATTCTTTTAAACTTTGCTGATAGTTTATCTTAAATACTGCTTATTACTATTCTACAATAAAAAAATGGGGGTCACTGAGTTTATTTTTGAGATATAAACAAGTAAAGACAAAATAAAAGGTGTTTCTGGAGAGCTCCCATGTTACCTTGGTCACCTATCACATCACAATAGTGGCTGTTGTTATGCAATAATTGGTGTTACATATGGTACCATAACATTGCTGTTATGTGACACAGTATAGTGGTCATGACCCATCTAATAAGAAGGTATCTAAAAGTGGTGAAACTGGTTCCAGCCACCTTAAGCGTCATGATCTGGAGCCACTCATCCAGTCTTTTCTAATCCTGGACAACAGAAGTTGATATGATTGGCCTAATGGCATTCTATCAGTTATTTTTGAAGGACTAGCAGAAATCAGAGCCAATCAGAAATGCAAAAAAATAAAGAGAGTATTCTCATAACTTACCGCTGCAACTATGCTGTCTGCTATTGGTCCATTATAAAAGACTTCAGCACCATTTTCAGCTATCTTCTGCAAGGTATCTGCCAGTGCAGGATTGCTCATTTTATCACCCTCCTTGAAATACAGGACATCAGATTGAAGAGTACATGTACGTAAGACTTTGTCCATTTGTTCATTACAATAATATTATATAATAACATTTTAATTAATTTTCACCGTTTCAATAACAATATCTTCTGGTAGTTGATTTTGCTCTTTGGTCACGCTTTTTTAAAGAATTTGAGGCATCCATTCCAAAAAAAATTAAATGATACCAATACAGATTTTGCAATTGAGAGGGAGATTGTACATAAACAAGAGATTTTAACTACCAGCATGTCCTGAAAAACATTGTTTACTGTATCAGTTTTGAGAAGAAAGACTTTTCAACAACACAACAACAACACAGATCTATTAAGACTTTTAGAAAGCAAGTAATTAGTTTTCTCACATTATAACAAAAATAATTTTTAAAATAATTTTTTTAATACATTGTAACTAATTTTTGGCATTAACTTACATAATTTTAATTTACATGAAAAAGAATATCATACCTGTAAAAATACACCTTTGGGTGCTACAACTTTCCCAAGCTCAGTCCCAATCACAGTTTTGTTTAGATTTTTCAGAACTCTTCCTAGTAAACAGTCCAGTAAAATTATGTCATGGACAACAATAAAATCAAAATTTTAACTTCCACAAAATTGTCATACAAATAATACCAAAAAAAGAACAAAAAGACTTTAAATATCCTTTCCCTTAGATCGTCAATTCTTAAATGTGTTAAGATAGCACAGAAAAAAATTGGCAGCAATTTGACAAATTAATACCAAAAACATGAAAAGGTGCTCATAACATACAGTAAATGCATGCAGTCCTTCATTCCCACAAGTATCTGACATGCAATGTATACCTGTGTGTTCAGTGACCCTAAATCCTTCTCTTGCAATCTTTATGGCAGGTGCAAACAGTTCTGACCATTTTAGCCTAAAAGTAAATGAATTTTTTTCAAGATTCAACCTAGTTGAAATAACTTGTACTATACACCTTTAGTGGTTTTACGGAACAAAGCAAAACAAAATACCATTATTATTTACGATAGCCTAACAGCTAGCTCTCAAATATTGGGGTCTCAAAGAGGTGTAGGTCAGGCAATGGCAGATGGCCAAAAAACAAACTGATCCACCAAGTCATGTGGCCTGAAGACACCCACACAGTGGACACCATTCCCCCATCTGTGCGTCAGAAAAACATTTTTTCCTTCAGTCGTTCCTCAGCCACCAGAAAAACTCACTTTGGTTAAAACTGGCTTTAACTTGAAACTTAGTGGGATTTCACCACATACATGTATTCCGGACAACTCAAAGAGACATATAAAATGAATTTTAGGCAGTCATTTTCGAATTACAATCCATT
The DNA here is from genome assembly GCF_036669935.1 of Montipora foliosa. Lineage (NCBI taxonomy): Eukaryota > Metazoa > Cnidaria > Anthozoa > Scleractinia > Acroporidae > Montipora > Montipora foliosa. Next base: position 57,293,629 of record NC_090874.1, read on the forward strand.
TCCACTCTCTCCATCCTAAACTACAGAATAAGCAACAAAAAATTACTGGGTTGTACTAAAGTGGAACTTGGTAACCAAAATATACATTGCAACAATATTTAAAGAATTCAACTGATACAAAGATTTTTTTTTTTATTCATAGTGAGGCTTAAACAGCAATTAAGAGGCTGTGCCTATAATAGGTTTTGCAGATATTTACTTTCCATATCTGTTATGAGCTAACTCATATCCTCTAATTTCTCCAGGCACGCCTACTGATAAACCACCCTGCAATGAAAATACAAACGTAAAAAAAAAACACTTTTAATATACACTGTACACTAACATTATTTTTAAAAATTATTACTTTATTGTGTTAAAAACAAGTAATAATGGTAATATCACAATAATTCAATGTAACTCTTAAACTTATCAAAAACAAAAATTTAATAATTTATTATTGAACTACAGGATGCAAATATTTTCATCAAATGTCTTGGACATTTTTTCCAAGACCAAGAGGGTTACATTTTTCATCTTGCTCTCTAGAGTCTCCTTCATCCACCACATGAAATTAAAAATTTGTACTCATGAGTATTCTCACCCAGCGTGCAGGGCGTTCACTTCCATGAAACATGTCCTTTGTGGCTGCCAATG
>NC_090874.1:57299264-57301764 GCF_036669935.1 Montipora foliosa
CTTATTTCACACTTAGCGAGAAATGAGGCGATTGCTTTTTCAATTACGGACAGTTTTGTTGTGAGATATTGGTACATGAATGCGAAATTAAATTATGCCTTTCACAGCCCGTGCTAAACAGGATCTCTTGTAACAACTCATGAAATGGTACGTGCGCGACAGGGAAGGCCTGGGTACAGGCAAACCGCCTTAACCATCCTGGGAGATCCTGGGAGGGAAAGATGGAGGAGGGCAGAGGGATGAGGCGCGCAAATACAGCCGATACTTGGAGTATCCAGGGCAACAGCAGACTTGCAGAAATAGCAAATAATGAAGACGCGACAACAAGTTGCCGTTCTAAAGGTCCTAAAACAATGCGTCAACTCGAAGAAACCTTCAAAGAAGGCTGGTTTGGCCAACCGAAGTATAGTACACCACTAAAACAAATCTACGTTGTACCGGCTCTTGCACAAAATATCTAGCTTTTCAAGTTGGTGGCCACCAGGACTAATTCCTTGAAAACACCCTTTATCGAGTAACTTAATTTTTATGAACAGGTATTTCCTAAGTACCATATTATGTTTCCCTTGACGCTGAGATACCTCTGTTTTGATTGGCTTTCACAGCAGTAGGTGTGCTAAAGCTCCCAAGAAAGGCGTTTTATAAAGAAGGGGGTGTTTACATGAGAAAACTCGCACTGGCGCGAGTTTCACACTGGGGTGACTTCTTGATACCGCGTTTACATGATGACTAGGTGAATTCGTATCATGTTTACCTGAAGGGACACCACATATCGAAAAACACAAGCGTGAATCAAAATTGCAAATATGGCATCTAGCACGAAAATTACGCATGCGCTACCTGTTCCAGACCACCTGAAGGCCGATTTCACACCGAAACGAGTGGTCGTTCGTCGTTTACATGATACCGTTGCGAGATTTCGCGCCGGAACGAAATTTTCGCTCCGATGCAGCAACCGGGTGAACTCGAGCCGGTGTGAGTCGCCCCAGCATAACTTTTTTCGGTGATATCATGTAAACAAATACAGAGCTAAGAGGGGGAACCGGAGTGAACTCGCGCCGGTGCGAAAGTCGCCCCGGCATCATGTTAACACCTCGTAAATCTACTCGGGAAAAGGTTGATTCCTAGCCCAAGTATGGGAGATAGAGTGTAAAGAATGGTTCTCAATAATTAACTTTTCCATCTCGAACGTCATGTGTGCACGTGCAAGTTACCGTAATGCATAGTCTTTAGTTTTCCACGTGTACCGGCGATAGAGATCCACGCGCTTTGCGGCATAGAGATTAAGGACCGCTTTTTTTCTAACTGCGGGAAAGAGGTATGATTTACACCTTTTTACTTTCGTTGGTGTTTTATAGATAATAACTTTATTTAGTAGTTTCTTTTTTTGTTTAGATATCGTAATGATTGTTTTGCATCGCTATTTTAGGCATTGTCTTACATTTGAAACCAGTTAAATTACAGGCATGCTGCTGTCAGTATTTGTAAATCCTTTCTTAAAGGGGCAGTGTCACGCTATTTTAGTCAAACTTCAAAACAATAAGAGACGTCTTTGCATCAATGAAGACCAAACTTGAAATAATGCCTTAGTCTTGTTACCAATAACCATTGAAGTGCACTTTAAGCTTATACTAAGCTTATACTAATTTACCTAAATGGTTGAAATGCTGCCGAAGGGAAGGGAGATCTTCAATCATGCTTGCGGTAATTTCATGACGATTCTTGCGTGGTATTGAAGAGAGATTTTAATAGGTCTAGCCCGATCTTGAGCAGGAACGGTACAAAAAGTGGACCCCAAACTGGACCTCCTTCTGGACCCCATTCGAGAGAAGAAAGAAAGCAATAGATGGTTTTCACCGTGACGTCATCAAATTCTAAAATCAAAATCGCAAGGTCTTCTGAAGTTTTATCTAAAGGAGGTTGAAGATCACCTAGAAATAAATCTTTTTCAAGTTTCCAGCCGTTCCATGAGGTCTACTGTATTTGCAACCTTGCGTGACACCATGATACAAAGCTATTTGGTTGTCTTTGATTACCGGCCGCCATATTGGTGGACCACACGGCATCTCCATAGAAAACTCTATAAAGTTGCGTGAAACGCTTCGAAAAATAACTAAACAAACTCTATAACCCACAATTTGAGAATTGGAGAGGTGGTTAAAAGGTTTGTTTCCTACAAAATTCCAAATTCTTGGCTTTTTTCATCGAACCGTTCCAGTTTCGAATATTATTTTCGTTGCGTGACACTATCGATAAAGAGAGCATTGCTCTTATGATCATACCGCGAATCTTAATTCCTCCATTCGCACATAACCACAATTCCTTGCCTTAAGTACCGAAATTGATACACTTTTGATCCCTACTGTTTCATTTTTACGTGCTCCAAGGAATATTAAAGAATTTCACCATTACCACTGGTCTTGGTTTTTGAGCTCAGTACGACCATAGGCGCCCCAGGCGGCTGTTAGTGTCCCAAACGAATCGGAATGTCCTCTTTCAA
>NC_090874.1:57306764-57319264 GCF_036669935.1 Montipora foliosa
CTATAATTTATGATGAGGTAAAGAATCGAGACTTCTACGGGACAAGAACAATATTAACTGAGATCAGGGGCCCGTTTCTCGAAAGTCCCGAAAACTTGTCGGGCCCGAAAAGCCATTTATATTTGTGAAACTACCAACCTCTTGTTTTGGAAAGCCGATCTTTTAACATGTTTTCAATTAAGGTAACAAAAAAAATTACTGTGAGATCCTCTGCGTTCTTGAGATACAGAGGGAATTGTGACTCCTGAAAATGGCCCTCAAGTTTCGGGACTTTCAAGAAAGGGGCCTCAGGAGCCCATGGGCTCCTGCTGAGGTATCAGTTGTGTTCTTCAGGTTCGGAAAAAAGGAACCAGTCCCCGGTCTAGCGCGTTTTGGGCAAACTCAAAAGAATCCAATAAATGAACGATCATACAGGAGGTAGTTATCAAGGCAAGTCTAACCCTGTGACTTTACTTTCAGATGATTGTTCCAGGATACTACGAGGCAGAGTGCTCGGAGAAGAAACCCTGTAAGGAAGGGACATATTGCAATGTGCTTTATTGTGAGAAATGTCACAAACTGAATGTGGCTTGTACTAATAATGAACAATGCTGTAAAGGATTCGTCTGCACTTTTGGAAGATGTGAAAAAACGTCCAAAGGAGATCCAGGTATGGCTAGACTGTATGGATTCATTTGAACGTGAGAGATGTGCGCGCGGGAGAATCATTAGGGATCTTAAGCACGCGCGTTTTTGAAACGCGCACGGCAACCGGAAGAGCACATTTCGCGTGCCAGGACAGTGGTGTCTCCCAGATTTTTATGCCAATCATCTCTAATGGAAAAAGGATACTTAGCAATGTAAATGTGGTTGTGTGCGTGAAGACAAGTTAAAAGGGAAAACAGCTCACTTCCGGTTGCCGCCCGCGTCTCAAAAACGCGCGTGCTTAAAAAAATTAAGCTCCCTATTTGACCATACGAGAGGCGAAGACTCGGGGGATTTTAAGGGCCGCGAACTCTGGTGGACACTGCTGGGTGTTTACATGCAAGTGATGTATAGACAGTTAAATTGTTTAGAGAGTTTTGCTGTGCACAGTGCTTCCGCTCAACTCTTAGACCCTCGCAGCAAGGACGAAATCTCGTTCTGCTGTCTAGCTGATAGACAACGGACATTTCTTTCAGTATTTGCCTTACCGGACCTTTAGGCGCAGGTGAAGTAGAAGGCCCGAATAAGTCCTTGCTACCTTTCAATAATGTTACCAATGGCCTGCTCAATCAAATCAACTTTCTGTTGATCTATTGCACTCTCCTTTTTGTCACATTCATCCAAGTCATATTTAGCTAAAAACTGATTAATTAAAACGGCAGTTTACACTAATTCGATCAAGGTCGATTGGAGCTCAGATATGAATAACTTGCCCTAGCAGTCTAGAGTGCGTCAGTCGTTTATCTCTCCGCTGCCGCGAACGGGGCCACTCATATTTTATTTTGTGGATTGGGGCGAGGAGATATCACATCAAGTTCTTTTCCTGTTTTGTCACTGAATTTTAGGAACATTTTGCGAGAAAGATGGTGACTGCAAAGAAGCTTGTTGTGTTTTGGAACCGACGATCAACTCTCACTTGCCAATCTGTAAGCCCATGCTGGAAGAATATCACCAATGTGCTGCCATTTTGTACCGAAAGATTTGGATTGGAGAAAAACCAGATTGCGGACCGTGCAAGCCTGGACTCGAGTGCGTGCAGAAAGGGTCAGTGCAAGTACTGATATTTGGTTGAGATACAAGTGTAGTTAACGAGGTTATTGTTCAAGACCGTGAGGCTTTTATAAATTCTGTAAGTAAAAGTAGCATATTGTTCTTCTAGCAGAGCCCATTTTTTTCCAAAATTATGATAAACTTATGCTCGTTTTTTCAAATGATGACACTTTTTATTAAAATCTAGAGCAAATGGTCCGCTGGTTCTGGTTTCTCGTTTTCCCCAATCGAAAGTAATCGAAAGTTATCGGACGGTGTGTCTGACACCATTTTGCAAAATTTGCAAATGAGAGGTACTGGGACCAATATCATCATAGTACAGCAACTTCCGTTCCTGGCCTTCCTTCTAGGGAGGCCCTAACCCGATCTAGCCCGTTAGTAAACTGCGAATGCGGCTAAAACATAGAACAAAAATTGTCTCAGGCTTATCAATATATACCGATTATGTTAGCAGTGCTACTTTTTAAAAAGCAGCAAAAATTATGCTAGTGTTATCAAATTATGCCAAATATTATGCTAGCACAATCTATAAAAGATAAGTCAAGACTGTCTGAAACGTCTGAGGGACGGTATGAAAAATGAATAAAAACTCTGTCATAGAATAATGAAGCCCTAAAGTTTCCCAAGCATTTCGAACAATTTTGAAGCCATAGACTTTTGAAGGGTTTGCTTTCAGCCCTAGTTCTTAAAGTGGTACTATGATCAAAAAATCATTTCCTTTTTTTCTTCAGATTTTGAAAGCGTGTTCGCTTAACACCTAACTGGCAAAATTTTGAGCTTTGAGTTTTATCCAAAGGCTGTTTATTTTGAGTGTAAGTTTTGGATTTCATGGTCCGCCATTACTCACGTTCAAAACTGGCCGATTGGACCTCAGAGGGTTGGATCTAGACAAAATGACGTCATTTACTCACTAGCTTAAAATTTCAGCGTGGAAACGCAATTTAATATACATGCAAAGCACGGGTTGAAAAGTCTGAAAGCCCGAAATTCCCGTGCTGCAAATTAATTAGGCCACGTACACACGCATTGCATTCTTAAACTAGTGAGTGTTTGACGTCATTTTCTCCTCGACCCAGCTCCCTCAAGATTTTAAAGTTAGTAATGCCGGACCAATAAATAAGAAAATTTCAGCTAAAATAAACAGGTGTCTTTTTAAAATCAGAACTTAAAACTTGGGTGAGTTAGTGTTTAGTTAACATAGTTTTGAAATCCAAAGGAAAAACAAAATTTTTTTTTGGTCGTAGTACCACTTTAAAGAAAAGAATATTTGTTAAGGAGGCCCTCACGCTTGCCGAAAGCCATGGACAGCTGTTTAGTCCTTATCATCTACATGGAATATCTTTGCATAATTCTTAATACTTTCTTCTCTTGGATTATTTTGTAGAGTTTGTGGAAGCCATGAGGTGTGTATGAAACCACAATGACGAATGAAGATCGAGGTGCTAATTATTATGCTGCTGATACGGCTATCTACAAACTGCTCGTATTAAATAATAAATTACCGGTATGGAAACATAACATAAGAAACATGCGTCTGGTATCCCAAAGGACGGACACCCACATACGGCAAAAAAGCCACCAGCCGTTTAGGCGCCTCAATTTCAAGTTACAGTGCAAGTCATTGTGAAATTATAGAAGTTGAAAAAATGCGTTTTTCTTTAAATAAACCTGGCACAACCCAACTGTGTGGCGGTTCATTTGAGTCTTGCGTTGATTTTGCTATCTAGATTAAATGACCACAGAATGGCTTAGAAATCAATGACAAACTCTATGCAAATACGAAGCGTACTTAACGCTCAAATAAACGTCGGTTCACAGGCAGCCCAAGCTCCTCTCATAAACGCAAAAGACACTCGATTGGAAAGCCAGCCCAAACTATAGTGTGTTTGCTGCCTTCCTGTGCGATTTTTTTTCTTGGTTCCTGAGTTGCAAGTTTTAGGAAGGCAGGAATCTAACACGTCAATAAGATGACGCTTTCTTCATTGAGAATTTTTGCATACAATTATCTCTCTGACTCTATTAGACCTGGGTTTAAACAAATCCTTTTATTTGCGCGCATGTTTGAATTTACAAACTCTGAACGTGGTCTTCCTGTGGTTGACCACAAAGTTTTTCACTAAAAATCAACTAAGATTCCCCGTTTTCAGCTCCCAACGGTCAGGCAACTTGAATGGTTCTCTATATGGACCGACTTAGCAGTCTATGATCGGGACTATAAAAAAGCACCAGTAATTTCTTCCAGGAGACCATCCTGTTTCTTCTCACTTTTGCGCCGTTGTTGCGCACCTTCGTACATGGTGATAGCTGATCATTCTACACCCTTAGAAGCGTTGGAAAAGATACTACCTGTTTTGAATGGTACAATATTTGCAGAACTTTTAGAACTTACAGCTGAACTCATACAATAAACAAATTAGCTCGGAACTAGTATTTTGTATCCTGGGAACTTTGGGTATTTTCCTTTAAAACAAGACTTGTTACGCGAAGAAAATAATACTTATAGTATACATCTACATCCACATATTCCAGCACTCGGAAAAGTCCTTTTTGACTTGTGGCTGTTTCTGCTTAGGTGGTTCATCTGGCTCATGCACCACAAGCTTTTTGAGACATCACTACCAAGCCAGCGACTTCTGCCGAAGAGAACACACGGATATAATCACAAAAGCAGCACTTTCTCCACAGTTGTTTTAAGACCCTGAGTGCTAAGTTGATCCGGTCGGAGTCGAATTCACGACCTCCCAGCCAGGTGCTCAACCAAAATAGGTGAAATAAACCTAATAGGCTAACTCAATGTTGCACCCAATTCAAACCCTTTAGGAATAAAACGTTTTGTTCCAGGTTTTTCCATATAATTTAAAGATGAATGCTACATTATCATGCAAATACAGTATACAAAGAATCTTGATCCCGGGAGATTTGAATTGGGTACAACACTCAGTTACTGTAGCCAATTTGGTCTGTTCGCTATTTTCACAAATCTCACAATACAGTTCATTTTTGTGGGGTTATTTGCATTAAAACAATGGATATCCAGTTCGCCGAGGCATGATACAGTCCCAAGAGTAAATGGAAGGGTTACGTTGGCCGTGTAGCGCTTACATTTTAACATACTTTAAAACTATTAGAGGGTAATGCAAAGTGGTAGTTTTCTACCCAAATAAACCATGTGCCAGTGAGCGTTAAGCCTACTTATGGAAATGGGTCCACACAAGGACAGAGAAAAACTCTGAGCAGGGTGGGAATTGAACCACGGCCAACGTTTGCAAAAACGTAACCCTTCCTTGTACTTGTACATATTCATTGCCGTGACGTTCACATCTTAAATTCCCACTGACCTTGTAGCTCCGTCGGTAGAGTAGCGATGATGTAACCCGAAGGACGTGGGTCCAATTCCCACCTAATCTCGTACCCAGATCTCACTCTGTCACTGGAAATGTTACACATTTCCAGTGACAGAGTGAGATCTGGGTACGAGATTAATTCCCACCATGGTCAGTAGTGGGTCAGAGTTTTTCTCTGTCCTTGGGTGGGCCCGGCTAACGCTGACATGGTTTATATGGGTAGAAAACTAGCACTTCACATTACCCTCTAATAGCCAAGAGTAAATTTTCATGCAACGAACCCCCAAAACGTATTGCATTATGGGAATGGGAAAGCAAATTTGGCGGGAAACCTCTTGACTTGCGCCCCCGATATCTTCCGTTGTATATTGCGGTTTTGGCCGTATCGACAGAATCCCGGGGGGGTACTCCCTTACAAGGGCTTAATGGGGACGTGCGGCCAGCCAGGGTATGTTTTTCGGGATTTTTGTCTTGAACAGGGTATCGAATTTACCATTTTTTGTCTTAATCAGGGTATCGATTTATCAATTTTTGTCTTAAACTGGGTTAAATGTGCTAAACAGGGTATCAAAAATCGGAATTCTGTCTTAAAATGGGTAGGAAAATCAGCGATATTTGTCTTAAACAGGGTCAGGGTATGAGGGGCCGCGCCGCACCTCCCCACCCAGGGACAGAATAAACAACAAAACTGAACAAAACTATGACTTCCCGCACTCTTGAGGTTTGTTTGGCGATTGGCCTCATTGTCTCTTTTTCATATGTCGTGGTTTATGTTCTGAAAACTAGGAAAAGTCATCGGGATAAGGTAAAATGTGAATTCCATTCTTTTAGAGGAAAATGCAACCACACAATATTACATACCTCCATCACGAAGGTGCATGGTTGCCAGCTTTATAATTTAGGAAGATGCAAAAGGTGTTTATGAGCATTGCCTGAAGTTTCCCAAACAAAGTGGCTTTGTTCCATCAAGGGGAAACTGATCAATCCCATTTTTTTGTGCGGTTAATGCGTATTTTACTAGTATTTTAATTTATTAAACTGCATGTTGAACATGTTTTACTTTCGTGTTTAATTTCGCTTCCTTTAACCGTTGGCTAAGAGGTATCTTGCAAAACCTATAGGTTTCCACGGTATTTATCGCTGGGTAGTGCTAACCATGCTTCGAGCAACCCGGGCCTGGTTGAAATGGGCCAGCTGAATGTTATTAGGCCTGAGTTCCTATTAAAATGTGCTTATATAATACTAGGCAATGCACTGCCTTCAACATCGACTTAATTAAATGCTTCCATCTTTGGAAACAGGATGATAATTTTATGGAGTTATCAAGGCAGATCAATATGCGGCTTTCTTTAATTTCCTAATTTCACTCTTATTTCTTACTTAACAAGAGGGTAAAAAATAATCAAAGTGAAATCATTGTCAGGGTAAAGTACACCAGTCCAAAGTTGTTCATCAGGTGGATAGTGCTATCCACTGGATACATGTAACTCAATTGGTTTTGCTAGTGTTTATCATCTGGATAGTGATTTATCTGGTGAGTTTTTAACCAAGGCTAGGTGTGTGTATATTTAATTTTCAGGATGAGGATGAGGATGATGAAGATGATCCAAAACCAAAGAACTTTCAGTTTCTATCAGATGCCCATTGTATCCAATTCATAAGGAACTCCAAAGTCATGTTTATAATGCGAGGATTACCAGGAAGTGGAAAATCAACAATTGCCAATCAAATCAAAAAATTGTATGGTGATCTGGCTGTGATATGTTCTGCAGACAATTTTCGGATAAATCATGAAGGCGAATATACTTGGAAACCTGAGGAGTATGGAATGCCACATTTAATGTGTGAAGAAAAGGCTAGGCAGGCCTGCCAAAAAGAACTGCCTGTTGTCATTATAGGTACATATATAATGCCATTATTAACCATGGTTAATACTGGCAGTGTGGTTCTTAAGTTATGTAATTTTATTGGGAAGTCATTATTACAAAGAGATATTAATTAAAAGTGGATGGTTAGGCAGACAAGCAGAATCATAGATGGACAGGTAGGTACAGACAAGTAAGACTTGTTAAATGCATACACTAATATGCTGGAGCTTCTTGACAACAATGGCTTTTTTTGCAGCAAAATATAACTTTGGGAAGGCAATATTTCTTGTCACTCTTTTCATCTGGCATCTAAAATGCTTCTCTCTTTTGCTCCAAAACTAGGCCAATAGAAAATTCTTATTCTTCTTTTTGCTAGGTAAAAGGTTAAGTCTGCTTACGAGCCAGATGGCCCATTTGGCCAGAGCTTATCCCGGTTTCTGTAGCATGAAGGGACTAGGAGTATTTCTACTCTCCCCTGGATGGGATGCCAGTCCATCGCAGGGTTTTCCGTGGCATTAAATTCGCTGGTACCCATTTATACACTTGGGTGGAGAGAGGCATCATGAGAGTAGTGTCTTGCCCAAGAACACAACACAATGTCCCCGGCCAGGGCCTGAACCGGGACCACGGGATCCAGAGTCAAGCGCATTAACCATGAGGCCACTGCCTCTCCCACACTCCACCAAGTGGCACTTTAACTCAAGCTCTTAACCCTTTCACCCCTGAACCTAGTCTGTCTAATGCAGAGTATTTTACTCTGTCTAATGCCAGACGATTTTACTCGTCAAGGGAACCCCCAGGAGTCAATAGGTTTATTAAGGTATTTAAATTTGGAATAATTGGCTCTTTGTGTCTTTGCAGATGGTCTTTGCAGCTATTACACTAAATAAGAGCTATCTGTCACACGTTTTCTGGTTCACAGAACTGTGAGACATCCTTCTCTTGCAGCTTCTCTCATGGCTGATTCTGCCAATGTTGGAAGCACAACTTCTGTCACAGTACTTATGTACATATCAGTGTTGTTGTCCTTTCGGCGCTGCCATTTCTCAATCTGATTCTTGATGATGCTGTTCTCTAGTAGGACACTGCTGTTTTGTCCTGAGCTGTTTCTTAGGTCTTAACATCTATGTCGCATCTTGTCAGGCTGACTTTGCAGGTGTCCTTGTATCTCAGTTTCGGTCTTCCCCTCTGTCTCTTACCCTGAGCCAATTCCCCATAGAGAAGCTGTTTTGGAATGCATGTGTCATCCATTCTTCTCACATGTCCTTAGAGCCATCTCAGTCTTCTTTTGCACAAAATTGTTGTCATGCTCTGAAGATTTGCTTGCTCCAGTTCTTCAGTGTTGGTTATTCTGTCATTCCAAGGTATGCCCAAGATCTTACGGAGGCATCTCAGATGAAAGATGCCAAGTTTCTTTTCTTGTCTGGTGTACATGGTCCATGTTTCTGATCCATACAGGAGTGTGCTGAGAATGCATGCTCCATAGATCTTGTTCTTCGTCTTCAAGGTGAGTCGTTTGTTGTCCCATGCTCTTTTTGTTAGTTGCAGCTTTCCCTATTCTGACCTTAATTTCCTCCTCCAGTGAGGTAGTTGAAGTGATGGTAGATCCTAAGTAGCAGAATTTGTCTCACTCTCAAGCTCTTTGTCATTGGCCAACTTGATGATGTGGCCTTGCTCTGTGCCTTCTTGGGTAAAAATTACACTGATGACTAATGGGAAAGCCTCACATGCTGATGCTAGACGGTCCATCATTGTCTGTAGAGTTGATTCACTATGGGCCACAAGAGCTGCATCATCCGCAAAGAGAAGATCTCTTACTGTTGTTGACTTGGTTTTGGTCTTGGCCCTAAGGCATGCAAGATTGAAGAGTGATCCATCAGTTCTCCAATGAAGGTACACATCACCTGGTGAGTCTTGAAAAGCATAATTATTGTAGCAGTGCAGCAAAGTATTAAGGCTGAAGAGGGTTGGAGCTAGAACGCAGCCCTGCTTGACTCCGTTATTAATGTTGAAGCTGTCTGATGTTGAACCATTGAACTGAATGGTGGCCTTCATGTCGTCATGGAAGGAGATGACGAGCTGGAGTAATATTGGTGGGAATCTTATTTTTTCTAGTACCCTGCACGGTCTCGATCTACTGACTGTGTTGAATGGATTAATTTTGTCAAGTCCACAAATTCTACATGTAGGGGCAGATGTTGTTCCTGACACTTTTCTTCTAGCTGGAGAAGGGAAAATATCATGTTCATTGTTGTTGAGCGGCTCGATCTGAAGCCGCATTGACTTTCTGGTAGAACTCGTTCTCCTAATTTCTGTAGTCGATTGAGGATGATCCTTGCAAAAGCTTTTCCAGTAATGGTCAAGAGTGAGGTGCCTCTGTAGTTATTGCAGTCTCCCTAAAGTCCACTTTGTTCTTGAAGAGTGTGGTGATTTTGACATCCCTCATGTCTTGTGGAATGTTTACTTCCAGCCAGCAGGAGATCAGAAGCTTGTGCAGGTGGGGAAGGAGAGGTTCTTTGTTTGCTGTGAGTATTTCTGCAGGTATGTTGTTGTTCCTGGTGCTTTTCCACGCGCAAGTTCATCTATGGCTTCAGAAAGTTCTTCCTCTGTTGGAGATGCATCCAGTTCTGTTATTTCAGGGAGCCGAGGGATGGCTTCTTCAAGATTGTCATTGACAGTCCGTTCCTGTGAGTATAAATCCAAGTAATGTTCGACCCATCTTTCCACTCGTTTCTTCTTGTCTGTCACTACAGTTGTTTGCCAGTTGCAGATTTGAGAGGTGCGACTTTGCTTGCTGTTGGACCGAGAGTACATTTTCCTGATGTTTTCCCTGTGGCTGGCCACGTTGAATTTCTAAGCACAGGTTATCCCAATATTGGTTAGTGCTTTTTCTCGTTTCTCTTTGAAGGTTTGATTTTATTAGAGTAAGTGGCATGTAGTTGTTGCTTTGTGCTTTCTGTTGGATTTCTGTTGTGCTCCATAACGATCCTACGCTTTTTAGTAGTAGCATTAATGTTGATGCATGGGCTTCAATCCAGTCCACCTTGGAAACTCTGTTTGTTCCAAAAGCCTTTGATGCAGAGTCATAAATTGCGGTTTTCACGCTGTTCCAAATGTTGTCAGGTGAAGATTCATCCACATCCTGAAGCTGTTCTTTGAAGTACTGGTATTTCTGGAATTTTACTCTCAGATCTGGGTTTTTAGTGTTTCTTGTGTTGATCTTAGGTTTCCTGGGCCTCTGAGATGTCTGTATATTCTTTGTGAGTATCTTTGTCTTAGCTATGATCAGCAGGTGGTCTGTGTTGCAGTCGGTGCTATGGAAGGATCTTGTTTGTTTTGTGGCGTTGATGTCATTGCTTCTGACAATGACAAACTCAATTTGATGCCATTGTCTTGATCTTGGGTGATGCCATGATACTTTGTGCTGATCCCTGCCATAATTGTAGTACATGTAAGTGTTGGTAATGCACAGGGTGTTGTTTGACATTTGCAAAATTCCAACAGTCTTTGTCCATTGTCATTCATTTTTCCTAGTCCGAATTGTCCAAGGCAAGTGGGCCATGCACTGCACTTCAGCACCTACTCTTGCATTGAAGTCGCCAAGGAGGAAAAGTTGAGTCTGCTTTTGGGACGTTGTTGACCACTGCTTGTACATGTAGCTCCTCATAGAACTGATCTTTCTTTTCATTCTCTGCTGTTAGAGTGGGGACATAAGCACTGATGATATTTGCTTTTCCAGATTTAGTTGCTACAACAAGTTGCAAAAATAGTGGACCACTTCACCTTCTTGGGGCATTATAAATTTACCTATTATCTCTCACACTGCAGCCCCCCTCCCCCCCCCCCCCCTCTCTTATCAGTGTTGCTAGCAAGACAAAAAATTTTTTTTTCAAACTTAGCCAGTCAACATTGAAAGGGGGAGAGGGGAAGGGAAGTGGAAGAGGTTTAACTTCTAGATACGGCAGATATTGGAAGCTAGAAAAGTTGTTTTTTAATGAAAGTGTCTCAACAATTTTGCAACTTGTCGTAGCTCCATGATGGTGATATACTCAGAGTTGCCTTGTGGTGTGCTGATCTCGTTGAGTAATCTATTGTGTACAGCAAAGCCTACGCCATGAAGCCTCCTTTTGTCTTCTTCGAGACCTTTCCAGAAGAATGTGTAGTTATTTTCTCTGATGTCTTCATTCAGTCTTGTGAGCTCCCTGTCTATGATGGCTGTTTTCCTCAGTTCCTCTGTTTTGTCCAGGTGTTGTCAGTTCCTGTAGTCATCATCCTGACATTTCGAGCCCCCCAGTTTCAAGGAGGTTGATTTTCTTGTTCTTTTGCCTGGTTTTGGTGTTTTCGTCTGCTTTTCGATTTTTCTCCTATCTCCACAAACCCGCAGGAACAGGCGGACGAGTTGGTCAGCACCTTATTGGCTGGGGGATGCCCATCTTAAGACAGGCGGTAGCTGAACAGTGCAGCTAAATAGCCGCTCGCCGCTCCCATCATCAGAGGGGACCCTTGGCACCATCCCATTTCACCAAATAGTGATGACTATAACCAGTAAACTGTGTCCCTACCCATGTTGTTTTCCTTGCCTGTTAGAGCAAAGATGACGTGTCCTCTCCATGTCCTGTATGCTGCTGTAGCTCTGGTTGAGCTGCGGGTCTGATACACTATACTGCTCATATTGCAGTGTCCAAATGTGAGTGTTATAGTCCCTAACTTAGTGAAGTGCCTGGGCCTTGAATGTGTGGAGAATGTGCCTTGCCTAATGTCCACATCCCCCCTTTCGACGTTACTGATTTGTTCCAAAGGAAAGACCAAGCCGATATGAATTGGATTCAGCAAAGTTGCAGGGGCTGCCAGGTGATGGCTTGGGTCAGTCCTCCCCACCATCTGCCTTGGGGGCCCTCCCTCCGGATTTTCTGTTAGGGTTTACTCCCTTAGCCTTTCATACTCCTGTATGCACCTACAAGGCAGTAGGAACAGTTGCAGGTCGTACCATCTACTGTCATTATGGTAGTAGTGCAAGACTGACCTGACCTAATATTCCTAGTATTCCTAAATTTCGAATACTAAATAAATAGAGAAAGTAGAGCTGGATGTTGTTTGAGTGCACAAGGTGAGCTCTGTGACCCTAGTGAAAGCTGATAATCCTTTGCTCCTTTCCATGCTCACACCACTCTAAAGAAATTCCTTTTTTAACTCCACACATTCCTTTAAAGATGTTGACACTAAATAGTCTCCTTTATATCTGCATGAGTATTACTCTCAGACTGGTATCTGTAATATTACTCTAAACAGGTCTGAGAGACATGTAGTTTTGTCTTAAGAAGTTCCTTTTACGTTACTCTTGATTTGGTTGCCAGTTCCCAGTCGCTGAATTTGGCTAAATGATGTGACACTCGACTTAGTACTAGTGTCAAAACAGAAAAAATAAGAGCGCATGGTTTCTAAAGTTAATTCAAAATAAGACCATGACAAGCTTTTTACGGCACCTTGATGTGTATCTTTCGAGAATCCCAGGTGTAATTTTGCCTTTTAACACAATTTTTCCCTTAGATAACAC
>NC_090874.1:57324264-57339264 GCF_036669935.1 Montipora foliosa
TTCTCTGCTCTGCACCGAGAGTTTTTTCTCCGAGTACTCTGGTTTTCCCCTTTCCTCAAAAACCAACATTTGACTTCATTTGCGTTAATTGTTGATTTTAGTGTACGATGTCCCCAATTATAGTGCTCCAGCGTACATTTTTTGCCTTTTCATTGACATGTAAATTATTGTCTTGGGTACTTAATGTGTCTAGTAGAATTCGAAGTCGTAAAGGAGAAATATCCTCGCACATATCTGGACAATTTAAGCAATTGTCTGTAATTGTGTAGACACCTGACTATTTCAGATGACTCCAACGGGATTCGAACCTATGACCTTTACGATGCCGTTGTAATATTCTACCAACTCACAGTTAAGAGTAGTAGATCATGTGTTCCCTTGAAAGGACTCGTTTCTTCTGAAGCGTATGCCCCAATGTAGAGTCCTGAATTTTTCAGGTGTATATTTAATTAGAGAAAATAATTATTACGTGGAATGCCGAAGGCATCCACGTCTTAAAACCGGACCGGTGTCTTTTTTTTGTTGGTAGTCACAAATGTGCATACCCGACGGATATTGAATTAATCTCCGATCGGGTGGATTGATTTATATTCCCTACGGTATTTCCAAACTTCCCTGCCCCGAGGAGAACTCCTATACTTCCCAAACCATCACGATTTTTCTCTGCTAGCGCGTTAGACCACTCGACCACCGTAACACACTTCCGTGAACTTGGTGAAAGCAAACATTTATAATAGAATCTTTCCGCCCGCCATGATTGTTTCAGTATTAAACTATTCGATAAAGTGGATAGATGCTTTTTCTTTGAGAAAGGCAAGCTTTAAAGGTAAGGAGAATTTTCTACGTTATTTCTAGATCTTGCTTCGTACTTGTGTGTTCCATTGTGAACATTATTATTTTGCATACAACGAATACTTCATTAGAAGCATTTTGCATAGAACGAATACGTACTCCAATATTTCTTGGGAACCAGTTTGTTCGCCGTTTTGACGTAGAAAGAAAATAAGAAAATAGCTTTCAACGGCCAAACAAGATAAAAAATGAAATCAAGTTTTAAAAAACGAATTAGCTATCGCCGTCACGGGGACTTCGCAGCCGTCCCCCATCCAAGTACTAACCTCATTCGGAGGAGCTTAACTTCAGCTGACACTTGGACTAGCATCAACGATTGTGATCTTTATGTTAAATTCGCACGTAGATTTTGTCGAACTTTATAACACTTGAAAGAAAAAAAAAACGCACTAACAAAATCCAGGTGTTATGCCGTCATTTTGTCACAGATGCATCCTTTGTTTCGTGAGTTGTCAGTAAACACGCAAGGTATAACACAGGCGGCCGCTGAAATCGATGTCACTTTCGATTTTGCGATTTTACTTGTATGATCAAAAGTACGATAGAAAAATTGAACTCTGATGGAACGTAACAAAAATCTCCCGAAATGTTTTTCGCTGATGGCAAAGTGTTTTATTCTCGATCGACACTTCCTAAAAGTTCCTTCTGCTCTCCTTAAAAACTACATATTAATATTTATTTACTTTTTCGTCAATATTTGTTTTGCATAAAGCAGGCTAGCAAAATCTGTACCTTGCTTTGTTCGCATTTTTGAGCGTTAAAATAGAATTTTTGGGCGTATGTTCCTGACAGCAAAAGTCGCATATTTTAACGTCCCCCATCCAGATACTAACCCCGCTGGAAAGGGAAAAAAATTTCAGTAACATCGGTCTTGGAAAGGTGTAAGAAGCTCAGAGTACACGCTTAAGCTTGTGGTGAAAAAGAAGTTGTAAATGATCAACATATCAGCTTTGAAGCCAAATTTTTCTCGATTTCCTGTTATTTTCTTCAATCGTTCTGGGCTTAGTATTTTACTGAACCACATGTCTTCTTAGAGGGTATATAGCAAAGATGTCTACCATGGCACCGTAATGATTTACGATACCAAACAATGTGTACTATTAGAGCTACATATTGTGCAAGGACTTGAATCTCCTGGAAAAAACAAAACGCAGCTCAGTTGACAGTTATGGAAAAAAACACTGTCAAGTTACTGCACTACCACACGCAATGCGTTCTTACTTTAAAAAATATCCCGTATCTCCTCAATTCTACCCCCCCCCCCCCCCCAACCTCCAGACTAAAAATCCCGTATCCCCACAATTTTTTTACCTAATTATCCCGTATCCTGATCGCTTCTCGGGCTTTTGGCTAAGATTAGTTTCTTGGCCAAGGACTACGGTCAAGTACTATTGTACAACGTACGGCACTTTTTCAGTGCCGTAAGGGGCAGGCACAGAACAGTTTCTGCTGTTTGTCTGTTCTCTCGAGAAACGAGGGTTTTTTGGGTTTTTTGTTCAGCTCGAGTGTAGAATCAGGACGAACTGTTGTAGTTTCTGATAACTATTTACTACTTGTAGCTTTTGTTGAATTTTGAATCGATGATAGAGAGAGTTTTGGCGATCTCAATCCGGACTGGACTACTGGATTTAATGATTTTTCTTAACGAGATTTCAAGTTATTGTGGAACGTTTGGTACCAAGTTACTGAAATCAAGATTATGGAATTGTAAAATTAGAACTTTGGACTGGACTATACAACACGCAATTACGGAATTTTTGAGCATTGAGAGAAATAGAGCACGGATGTTGTCTTCTTGTCTTCGCCACGGCAAATTTATACAGTTTGCAAGGAACTAAACCAGGATTACAGAACCAGACGTCGATTACAGGGCCCGGTTGTTCGAAAGCCAATTACCTTAATCCAGGATTAGCGTAAACTTTTGTTTCATGTTTTCAACTTTTTGGTCACAATTTCCTTTGCTTATTTTTGTTTTTCAAGATTGACTTCTTCTAATGTAAAGTTTTTCTGAACATCAGCCTTGAACAGCATTTGGGAGTAGAGGATAAAACTCGTTTTAAAACCCAGTTTCCGAACAACTGGCCCAGGATGATAAGTTGTTGAACTGTGATTTGTAATAAGTTTTTCGGATGATTTAAGGCTGATCCTGTAATTTTTGGATGAAAGGAGTTAATGAAGCAAGTAAAACTGTAGGATTTGAATTAAGTCTCCTTCCAAAAAATAAATAAATAAAAGATCCCGTATCCTGGTAACATGCTAATAGGGCTTCGTTGTTTGCATTTGCAAATTTAGTAACATTAGTAATGAGTTTTTACAACAAAAAACTTTAAGTTATATTACAGATGTATCTTTCTAGTAATCTTTCGCCATTTTCCGAAGTCTACCTGTACTTGAAGTTCACTGTAACCGGACAATTTGTGTTAACTGTTTGCGCATTCCACGGATACGCCCTTGTAGGCGTCTTGTTTCCTTAGTGCGAGGATCACTTCTCCCTGCGTCTATATAACCCGAGCTTCAAATACGTACATTTATTTCATTCGTAGAATTCGAAGTGCAAGGAAAAATCTGTAATCGCTTTTTTACACTTATGTCATAAGGTTACTTTACTTTAAAAACTATTGTATTCTTCCTTTAATCTTTAAGATCGGCTTGACCTTTTGAAAAAAATTCGTAAAATATTCGTGGATTGGTCGATTTCTCTGAAATTTTAAAGTATGATTGCTATCGAATAGAGAATGTTTAAAGGATGATTGCTATTGAATAGAGAATTTTTTTTTACTATAACTAAAAATTCCTGTGTTAAAGCATGAAAGTTTGACGAAGAGGTAAATTCGACTAAATTTGTTGCGTGCCTGGCTATTTTTGTGGTTTGATTGTTATGCAAATTTTGACAGAGAATATAAAAATTACGAAACGGAAAGATCGTTGAAAAATCTTTATTTTGAGCGGTTATTTGACCATAACAGATGCAACGCGTACCGAGAAATAATATTTTATGTGAATAGTTTGGAAAAAAACATGTCGCGGGAAATGATATTTCGTGTTGAAATTTAATTAATAGGTGTATCCTAAAGCAGTAGTGACTATACTAGGAGTTAAAATAAAGCATGTGTACAAAGAAAATTAAATGTCAATAAAAATAGCAATAAAAATAAGTAAAATAATGTAAAGACCTGCTAAGTGCTGAATTATACAAACGACTAGATGGCTGCAAGAGTAATAGACTTGAAATTATTTACATTAACGTCTTAAGAAACGGTCCAGATCAGAACGATAGCAACAACGGCAACGAACATGTTGGAATTCAATTGGTATGCAAAAAGTTGATAACTTTTCTATTGTCTGTACTTACTTCTGATTCGCTTAAACAGCAAACGGTTAACAAAACTTCATAAAGCAGTATTATATTCATCCTTACTTTCCAACCATCTTCCATCTTTCATCTGGTCTCAGTTTAAATGAATTCCACAGAAATCGTATGTGGTGAACATGTAAAATTGTAAACGTTTCTTGGCTTTTGTTTTCAACTCTTGTGATTGGTCAAAATCTTTTAACACAAAAAAACACCCTTTCAAAGTGGGCTGTAAATGAATTTTATTGCGTTAACTGCCTTCCTGTAGGTTTATGCATTCTCTATGTAAAAATGATAACATTCCTATGTGGGGAAAGTCCCGTTGCCGCATAACAAAGGAAATTGCTATCCACCTTACACGGATCATTACTTAATAGAGTAGTAGATCATGTGTTCCCTTGAAAAAACGCGTTTCTTCTGAAGCGTATGCTCCGATGTAGAGATCTGATTTTTTCAAGTGTATATTTAATTAGAGAACATAACTATTTGCTGAAGTTGTTTAGCTAAGTGCGGCGAGGATCACTTCTCCCTGCGTCTATACATAACCAGATCTTCAAATACGCACATTTATTTCCTTCGTAGAATTCGAAGTGCAAGGAAAAATCTGTAATCGTTTTTTTACACTTATGTCAAATATGGTTACTGTTCTCTTCCTTTAACATCTGCTTGACCTTTTGAAAAAAATTCGTGAAATATTCGTGGATCGGTCGATTTCTCTGAAATTTTAAAGGATGATTGCTATCGAATAGAGAATGTTTTTTCACAGTAACTAAAAATTCCTGTGTTAAAGCATGAAAATTTGACGAAGAGGTAAATTCGACTAAATTTGTTGCGTGCGTGGCTATTTTTGTGTTTTGATTGTTATGCAAATTTTGACAGAGAATATAAAAATTACGAAACGGAAAGATCGTTGAAAAATCTTTATTTTGAGCGGTTATTTGACCATAACAGATGCAACGCGTACCGAGAAATAATATTTTATGTGAATAGTTTGGAAAAAAAAAATTCGCGGGAAATTATATTTCGTGTTGAAATTTAATTAATGGGTGTACTCCTAAACCAGTACTGACTATACTAGGAGTTAAAATAAAGCATGTGTACAAAGAAAATGAAATGTCAATAAAAATAGCAATAAAAATAAGTAAAATAATGGAAAGACCTGCTAAGTGCTGAATTATACAAACGACTAGATGGCTGCAAGAGTAATAGACTTGAAATTATTTACATTAACGTCTTCATTAATAGGTAAATTGATCCATGTTACTATCGTCCTTGGATAAAAAGAATACTCACAGGCATTAATACACAAATTTGTTGAAAAGGACGACTGTTCGCTAATCTAGTAGTTCTCGTTATTTGCACCTCAGTGGGAAGATAATACCAACCTGCCATTAAAGATCTTGTAGAACACCAGTTCGTTTGGAGACTTTCCAACTTGGAAAGTCTTTCATTTACTTTTTTAGTTTATCATTGTAGTGTAGATCTTGGAAATGTTTGAAAAAAACGTGCATATAGGGAACCGTAGTTCTTTAGTGTAAAGAATACCCTATTAAATCTTTTAGATGAAGAAGAACTTATCTGAAGCGTACGCTCGGATAGTCTTGTTATCTTCATGCTATGGGTTACAACGCTAGGAGCGGATATATTCAAAATTTGCGGGCGCACATCTTTAGTTTTCGTGATCCATTTTTGTCGTGAAACATTAGCGCAGAACTGACTTTTATCTAGTGAACCAAGTATGCGGAAAGTTTCTGAGGCTGTGTTATAGGCAATCCGAAGAGTGTGCAGGGACAAGTAAAACTGATTCCACACGAGCGCGAATGTTGCGATATTTGTCTAACTGCTACACACACACACACATTGACAATAACAAAACATGAAGCGCGGGTAGATTGATTTTACTTATCCTGGTTCATTGTTTTTGCTTCTGTTGCTCTTGGTTGGGTATTTGGTGTTACCAGGGGCACCCAACGAGAACATAGTTCAAAACCACTTAAACAGAGCATTTTTAAACGTATTTTAGTATTTAAACGGTAGATATAAGCATATTTTTATCCCCTAAAAATTTTTCATCTGTTCGGATTTCCGAGCTGAAAGTCTAGTGATCCGAAAAATTTAGGGTTCAAAACTTACCTTTTCGAAATTTTCAGCCAGAAAAAGGGCTCCCGGAAATTCTAGGTGACCTTTTTAGGGTAAAAATCCGTTAAAAATTGGCAATTATACCATTTTTCAGATGTTCGAAATCCTAGGAGAGGCAGGCAAGCAACAAATTTTACAACAAATGTTCCGAAAATTCTAGATCTCAAATCGTCTTCCGAACAGATATTTTCCGAAAATTGACGTTGGGTGCCCCTGTGTTACTGCCTCGTCGAAATTGACTGCGATACTTAACACTTAAACAGGCCGAAGTTAAAATAAAAAAAACAAAACTCAATTGAAATATGTAAAAACGAAAAAAAAGACTTAAAAGTGTTTTGCACCTAGCGAATATTTAATTGTATCCTGAGACCTTTTGCTTTGATCACATCAGCCGACACCTGTTGTTACTAATATTTAACATAGAATGCCTAATTTACATTTTCACGTTTAGGGCCGTGGAAATATTTTTAATAACACATTTTCAACTTCTGCCAGTTTGAGCGACAAATGTCGTACAGTGCTGTGGGGGAGAGGAGACCTGAACTGTCTTTCAGGCTGGTCTTTCATATACCGGTCCGAAATAATATATGCCCACAAAACAAAAGAACAAAGCGAACGTAACAATACCTCATGCAGCAAGGCCTAATCGGAATAAGACTTAACTGATTAGAGTGTAATGTGAAGTGCTAGTTTCTTATCCCATATGAACCATGTGAGCGTTAACCCTACTAATGGAAATGGGCCCACACAAGGACAGAGAAAAACTCTGACCAGCGTGGGAATTGAACCCACGACCTTCGGGTTAGATCACCGCCGCTCTCCCGACTGAGATACAAGGTCAGACGGGAGCAGGCCATGGGAACTGAAGATTTTAATGTCACGGCAATGAACATGTACAAGTACAAGGAAGGATTACGTTTTTGCAAACGTTGGCCGTGTAGCACTGCACTTGTATTTGAACAGACTTAACTGATTAGAGTGTAATGTAAAGTGCTAGTTTTCAACCCCACATTAACCATGTGAGCGTTAGCCCTACTAATGGAAATGGGCCCACAGAGAAAAACTCTGACCAGGGTGGGAACCCACGACCTTCGGGTTAGTTCAACGCCGCGTTAGCCCTACTAATGCACACATGGTTCATATAGGGTTGAAAACTAGCACTTCACATTACACTCTAATCAGTTAAGTCTGTTCAAATACAAGTGCTACACGGCCAACGTTTGCAAAAACGTAATGCTTCCTAATCGGAATAACTTTGAATGGTTTTTTTGTCCTCCGTCATTATTGTCCGGTATATGAAAGTCTACAAGATTCCCGTTTCACTAGCGATAAAAATACCCGATCGTTCCATTACAGAGAATCAAGCAGGTTAGAATTTAATATTCACACTCCTTGACGCGGTCTTTCAGTGTTTCGATTTTTATATCAAATGCCTCCCACCCCATACACCTTTTCCACGGGATAGCCGTGCAACCTCCTTGTGTAGCGCTCTTAAAATTGCTCTCGATATTTCAAAGTGAGTGAAGCGTACGATCTCGACCATCGATCCCAAAAAATAGAATTGCTAAAGTTCGTCTGTACAAATAACAAGTTGACAGCGAAATCGAAATAAGTCATCCGCATAAATTATAGAGGTGTGAGAGTTTTTAATTTCTGCACGCCCTTATTATAATTATGCGCCTATCGGAAATTCCGGTGCTCTCTTTTGATTGCTTATTTGTCCCTTGAGGCTCAAGGACCTACTGCAAAATGGATGGTCACAGGTCTTGACTCCAGTATCCAACCTAACGGGTTTAAAACGCAGCAAGTACGTATTTGCCTCTTTTATTACCCCAATTTAAACGACTGCCCCTCTGCCATGCTAACTGCGCAGTCTTACCATCACCTTGAGGATCAACACATCACCCATCCTCTCCAAATAGGTTATGAAGGTTTTGTTTTCGATAACCAAACCACGAAATCAAAGACTAACATAAGACTATGGACGCCCAGAGCACTGCCGGTAAGTAGAGTTTAATTTAAACGAATGTTGTGTGAGAGAGAGAGATTAGAGCTATTTATCAGTTCTGAAACAGAGCTTAGCCAGTGTTCTAAACAAAACCGCGCTGCAATGCAAGTCATCATCTTTTTGGGAAACCCTGGGATATCTAAAGGCTGTTTATTTTCAAAAGCAATGTCGACCGAGAAAGGAAGAGCAAATTAAAGGATGAAAGCGTTTATTTACTCCAAAAAAGTCATGATTAATTTAACCCTTTCTCTCCTGCAGCCGCCCTCATTGACGAGCAAAAACGTCTGGCGTTAGACAGTAAAATGTATAAGTGTCACTCCCAGGACTGAAAAGGTTATATAATTACAGAAAATTCGGAGGATAACCATTGCTTGATCGGCTCTCTGAGTTTTACGTAGGGGGCCCACCCTTGTTAATGCACTCAGTTAGCTCTAGAAGAGTAATTT
Source organism: Montipora foliosa (assembly GCF_036669935.1). Classification (NCBI taxonomy): domain Eukaryota; kingdom Metazoa; phylum Cnidaria; class Anthozoa; order Scleractinia; family Acroporidae; genus Montipora; species Montipora foliosa. The sequence goes on from NC_090874.1 coordinate 57,333,062, forward strand.
AAATTAAGGTATGACAAATTTTTATGAGGTACTTTCGATCAAGTCATAAACTGAAATTGCCTTTACGCCCGCCTACAGCGACTTATTTTCAGCCTGGGTAGCCTGTGCCTCAAATATTCCGCAAGTGACAAAAGTGACTCGAACGTAGTATTAAACTCAAGATGGCTGGTTACGGCCAACCTCCGGGTCCGTATGTCGGCTTTCAGCCAAGTGTACATCCTATTGGCTTTGAAATGAATCAACCAGCTTACCCGCCGCATGATTATACATCTGGATATCCAAATCCTCCTCCTCAAGAAGTATATCGGCCGCACACAAACGAATACAACAGCTACAGTAACCCTCCAATAACAACAGCGCCAACGGGACCATCGTATCATCACCACAGATATGAAAGCGGTGACAATCTTCCTCCCGTCGGATTTGAGGGGGTTGGGAAACTCAAAGACCAAGATACAGCAACGGCATCGGGTGTTAGGCTGGACGATAGAGAAACCCTTGTCTCTCCAGTTCTGACTGGACGCGAATCTGGCGTCGAATTATCAAAGGTTTGTTGTGAGAATGATTTAATCTTTTGAGCATTTGAAAGCTGTTATGTTTGAAGTGACCTCTCGCTCTTGATTTGGTATGTTTGCTGTAGTTTTTGGTAAGTGTCCTCTTCAAAATACCGTTGTCGATTCAAAAAAAAGTTATTAAAGTTACATATGATCTTGAAATTATGGAAGATCTGATAGCGATCGTCTTCTTTGAGATAATTAAAACCGCCCAAGTTTTAAACTTAGTTTAAATTCAGTCACATGAAATGGAATATAGCACTAAAAAAACATTGTTAGTGTAGTGTAGGCGTCGCAGCGCTATCTTGACTATCGTTACATGTAAAGTTCATTTACACCCTTCACTCGAACTGATTAGGTTCTCGTTAGTTCTTTTAAGAGTAGGGCCTACAGTGTAGCTGGAATATACTATTTACATGTATTCACACCAACTTAGGCAATATCAGGAGACACTATATGACGTTATGTTATTTCGCTTTTTCTTTGCGTAGCCAACAACCGTTTGTAAACTACTAAATCATTCCTAACCGGGTGAGTGCTTGGGTTTGCTACTATTAACATAGGCAGCCCAAGCTCGCAACACTACAGACAGCCGTTGAGACGTTATAAGACTTTGTATGGGAAATCAAATACCGTCGATTATAAAGCCTAAAAAATGCTCAGTTTAACTTTCATTCAATAAAATAAATAAAAGTGACTCACCTCTGGTGTATTCTTGTGCCTTTTGGAGCTTATTACACCGTTTCGGGAATTCTGTGTTTTTAGTGTTGGAACATTGAAAACACTGGAAACACAGAATTCCCGAAAACGGTGTAATAAGCTCCAAAAGGCACAAGAATACACCAGAGGTGAGTCATTTTTATTTATTTTATTGAATGAAAGTTAAATTGAGCATTTTTTAGGCTTTGTAATCGACGGTATTTGATTTCCCATACAAAGTCTTATAACGTGTTTAAATTCTCAACGGCTGTCTGTTGTGACGCGAGCTTGGGCTGCCTATGCTATTAAAAGCCCTTTGAAAGAGAGCTCTGCAATTGTTTTGGTTGACCTTTTACTTTCATATTTCATATTGAAACAACAAAAGTTCATTTCAGACACTTCTAACTAATTTGCATGTGGAGGGCTTGTGTGGGCTTGTGGTGTCTATGCATGTGGGCGTGAGAAATATATCAAATGCGTGTGTCTCACGCAAAATGCGTGAGAGTTGGAAGGTCTGGATGATGATGATGATGACAGCAACAAGATCATTGTAAAAGAAGGCATTTAATTAATGACCAAAAACAATTATTATTGCTCTTCACACCCCACACATGCATTTTGCATTATTTTTAGTGCATTTCTTTACCATTCTTGTGACCAACTGGGAATAGCTTGTGTTGTAGGGTTTTGGGGAAAGGATGTTGCAGTCAATGTGGTGATCTAGAGATCTTTCCTCCCAAAATTTTGGACAAGATTAATATCCTGTTTCATTTTTTTCTTAGTGCGTGAGAGGGTGGGATTTTCTCATCCTAGCCTTAGTTGTGTGAGTTTGTGTGGTGACAATAATAATACTACTATTACTACTACTACTACTACTAATAATAATAATAATAATAATAATAACAAATATTAATAATAATAATAATAAGAAGAAGAAGAAGAACGAAGAAGAAGAATGAAGAAGAACGAAGAAGAAGAACGAAGAAGTAACAATTCTGTGGAATATGCCAATTCATACTGACAGGGAAATAGCGGCTGATAAACCAGATATCATAATCAGAGATCACACGAATCAGAAATGCCAGATTATAGATATGGCAGTCCCATCAGACAGAAATACATCTGTTAAAGTAGTTGAGAAACTCTCTAAGTATAGAGACTGAGATTGCCAGAATGTGGAAAATGGGAACAGAGACGATACCAGTTGTCATTGGTGCACTTGGGTTCATTAGGAAGGGACTGGAAAAGTACGGTGACAAAATTCCAGACACAGTCAGCATTGATGAGCTCCAAAAAATGACTCTTCTTGGATCAGCTCGCATCTTGAGAAAGGTCCTGTCAATCAAGTGAACTCTTTGGTACCTACGGCCCATGGGTTGGACCCAATGCTTCAGAGGCTAAACAAGCAGGCCAAGGATTACAAGTGATAATAATAATAATGATAATGATAATGATAATGATAATAATAATAATGATAATAATAATAATAATGATAATAATAATAATAATAATAATAATAATAATAATAATAAAGACAACAACATCACTATCATGTGGGATATGCCAGTCAATACTGATAGAACTATAGTAGGGAATAGACCAGACATCATCGTCAAAGGTTCAGTGACAAGTTTCCACTTGCAAACTGATTGAAATGACTGGCCCTTCAGATAGAAACATTGCACTGAAGGAGGTCGAAAAGAAAAGCAAGTACAAAGACCTTTGAACTAGAAAGACAGAGAATGTGGCATATGAAAACCGTAGTGAGTGTGCTTGGTACAGTAAAGAAGGGGATGGTAGAAAACATGAGGAAAGTATCAGAAAGAGCAATTGTGACAGAGATTCAAAAGATCTGCATGCTGGGATATGTGCGAATCCTCAGAAAGGTGCTTAGTTTATGAACAGAATAATTGACTTGCATAACTGATGCACTAAGAGACACCAGCAAAGACTGTGATAAAAAAGACAATAATAATAATGATAATACTACTACTACTACTACTACTACTCATAATAATGATAATAATAATAATAATAATAGTAATAATAATAGTAATTGATAATAATGAATGCACCAAGTTCTCAATACTTGACGTCTTGTAGTGTCTTAACATGGAATGCAGTTATTGTAACAAAGTAGTGCTAGGCATTGGGTGTCCCAAGGTATTCAAACTGTGTGTATGCATGTTGTGTAACTGGAAAAATAATATATATGGGTTATTGACCAAGCATGAGATCAACATGGCTGGATATTGGCCAAGTTCTTTTTCTGCGTGTTTATGGACCGAGAGGAAGTCGGGGTCCATAAACACACAAAAAAAGAACGATGCCAATATCCAGCCATCTTGATTGAACAAGCTTGGTCAATAAAGGATTTATTATATGACTTAAAACACCAGAAAAATGATCTTTGATCTTGCCGGACCAAGCGAGAAATCCCGAGCGGGCAAAATAGCTCCATCTTGCCCGCTCTGATAGCCAATTACAGTGCCCGATTTGGTTCATCTTGCCCGCTCACGAAGCTAGTCATATGATAAAAATTTTAATAATGTTTGTGTTTGCTTTGACCAGTGATATATTTTACCACTGACAGTTCTATGTGCCCTTCATTAAATAAAGTGTTCTTTTGCTTCTTTATTACAAATTCGAATATTTTTCTGGAGCCATCTGGTGGGTGAGACATGTACCTGAGCATCTTTTGTAAGCCCTCTGGCTGGCAAAATTGAAGGAATTGCTGTAAAGAAATGTGGGCATGTTGTTCTTTATGTGCATTAACAATCCCTTTATTTTTCATCCTTGCTGTTTGTAACTAGTACAAAGTGGTCTATTTTTGTTGATGTTGTTTGTTGGAATTACTAAGAAAGTAGACGTTTGGCCTTTCTCCTGTCATGAACATTTTCCTGGCTTTGTGTCACTGCTGGGAACAGGTGCTAAAAGTGACTCTGACTTATCGATTTTACTTGGTACTCGTGTATGGAGGAGGTACACTATCTGTGGCTAGTCCTGCTATTTTTAAAGAATTCAGTCACTGGGAGAAACAAACAACAGATGCAACAGATGTAACCAACAGATGTAACCAACAGTCTTGAACACTGTTGTGGTCCTGGTAATCAGCACATGGGAATTGACTGCAGACCTTGTATCTCTAGATATTTGAGACCACATTCAATTTATCCCTTATCTAAATATTAATAATTAATATAAATAAATGCATTGTTTTTTCACATTTTATCAAGCAAAATTAACATACAAATCGCAACTGTTGTAAGTGCAGTTTGGTGGTTACTAAATACAGGTAAGTAAGACAAAGGCAGTGGCCGAATCAAATCATAAGCTTTATTGATGTTCATTCGAGACGAAAGTCTTCATGTGTCTGCTTGGACTGAGAAGAGATCCTATATCATTTACATCAAGGAAAAACATGGAGGGGTAAAATAAAAATATATTTGTTGATTATTTTGTAACAAAGTGTGATAACATGTTTATGTACATAATAACTAAGAAAAAGTTATCATAATGATAATAAGGTACAGGTGTACCCATATTTTCTTCCCTGCTTTTATTTCATATGAATATTATTAAATTTGATCCAGATAGATCTTTTGGCATTTGTTTCTTCTCTGCTGATCCAGAGAAAGCACTGTACACATATATTTAAATTATATTATTTTAAAAGCAGTTTGCTACTGTGGTTGGTGGTTGCTCAAGATGTTTGTCATTCATGCCTTGATGACATTGCATAAATTGGTGACAAGTTGCAAAACAGTGACTTTGCATGTTAATTTTGCTTCTTTTAATAATTATTAAAAAAGAATGATGTAAAGATAAAGAGGCAAGTCTAAGCATTAAATTTTACAGCTGTATAAAGATTCGTATAATCTACATCACCTACTCTCATGTATTACAATTTCCGCCTTCAAACATACTTAGGGACATATCATACATGTGTATTCTATATCATTCAATCTACACATTTAACATAGGCAAAGTTTGAAAAATGCTACATGAATTTTATACTAACTTGTATTTTAAAGTTGACTTTAAATTTTCCTTTTGACAAAAAAATTGCAGCAGATTAGCGACTGTCACTGTTAAACAGCTTTTTGCAAGCAACAAGCACTTTGTTGGTTTAATCTAAGCTGGGAATTGAGAAACTGTTTATGACTACATATTAATTCCACGAGCATCAGGGTGTACGTATGGGAAAACGTGGGTCCAAGTTTACTCTTCGAAGACTTGTAAGACTGAACAAAAAAGTGGTGCTTCATTTAGAAGTTACACTATTATTTTTCTGGTCCCTTCTTTGGCAGACCTTTATGTTTGGTGATTTTAAACGTGAAGAGTTAATTCTTGTAGTTTAGCATTCTTTTCGCTGACTTTACTGCTGTTGAAGAGGTGAATTTGTCGAACAGGGTTCATTTATTTTGCTACAATCAGAGTAATGCCGGCTTCTATTAATTTTTTGAACTAAAATATAACACTACTCTTAGACTATTTTTTATACGGACATCACGATTGGAAAAAGTAAAAGAGGTGCATGGTTTTACAGACATCGATTGCAGCTTGACTTTGTACCATTGAATTATTGACAAGTTTCGTTGTTGCTTACCAATGAACTCTTGAAGCCATGCAGCTATCTGTTGAAATAAAGGGAAAAAATAACCACCATCAAAACTGCATTATGAAGCTTCCCTTTGATTTAACATTTAAAATTTAAATAAGTTTTGTTTCTTCCTATACAGAGATCAAACCCCTCAAACACTCTTTTCTTTAGGGATGGAAAAAGAAGAATTGGTAAGTCAAGAATTTAATTAATTCTGCAGCATTTGTTTTTAGTGATTATAATAGGTCTTTCCAAATTGCTCAAGAATAAAAATATTTGAATTATTTAGGACTTTAAAAGTTAGTGGTTTCTATAAGATGGTTCTTGCCTTCCACTGAATAAGAGTC
>NC_090874.1:57346764-57354264 GCF_036669935.1 Montipora foliosa
AGTACCCTGGTCTTCTCCTCTCCAAAAAAAACCCAACATTTTATTTGAGTTCAGTTGCTTTGGTTTTTGTGTCCCCAATTAGTGCTGCAGTGCTAGCAGAGTTGGCACTTAATTAAAGTTCATTGTTATTATATTAAAGGTAATATTATTTTCTGTGTGGGTATTTTTAGTTGCTGTTTCATACATGGGTAAATGTATCTCGCTGGTATAAGTTGCAGCCTCTGGATCACATCAGGTAACCTATCCAATTGGTGTTAACAAAAAACCTGACTTATCAACTACAGTATCATGTTATTAGTTTGTCATTACTTCCTGAACACTGTATCTGCATGTGCCATCTTGTATATTGCAGGGATTATTTTGGTGAAAAGATAGGGATTTACTTTGCGTGGTTAGGTATGTAACAGGACTTTCACTGACCTAAGCCATAGTTACTATGCCTAAGCTAACCTTTTGGGGCCATCGCTCTGCTAAACACCAATGGTCCTCTCTAATGGAGCAGAACTTTCAGTAGAATAAACAAGATTAACTTGTTATAGAATATTGTGTTGTCAATAATATTAATAAAATTGTTTGTCCTAGGTTTTTACACTGCCATGTTGGTGCCAGCTGCACTGATGGGTATTGTTTGTGTCATTTATGGAGCAGTCAAAGTCGGCTCATACATCCCAGTGTAAGTCTCGAGTCTCACAGCTTATGTAAATTTATTGCCAAAGAACGGCTGCTTTAGAAGGTGCCTGAAACAATTCGTTCAAAAGGAAGGTTTACTGGGCTATTTATGTTAAAAGAAAATCCTAGAAACTGGGTCATCCTTGCAACGTACAAGTACAGTGTATTTTTTCTGTAGTTGCTTTACCTCCAAAGCCTTAGGGTTTAATAAGGGGTTAACCCATTGACTCTTGAGGCTTCCCCACTGACACCTAAAATCGTCTGGCATTAGAAAGAGTAAACGTCTGGCCGGTTTAGGCCGGTTTAGGCATCAAAGGGTTGTTAACTTAGTGCTTATTCTCGCACAATGAAAGTTACTTGCACATGGAATGTCCTAGAACTACTGGGACATTAAAACAAACCTGCTAGGATCTTCCTCCTTGACAGAATCGTTATAGCTGAGAGAATAGAACATCTAAGTGCCATGAAAACTACTTTCAAGTAATGCTGATTTTAGTTCTGCTGGGACACTGAAACAAACATGGTGGTGACTGGGGGTTCAGATGCTATCTCTATATACTAAGGCAAAATCCTGTTGCCCTCTAGGATCTTTTAGGGCGAGGGTGTCCTTCCCTCCATCTAGCAAAGCCACTTAGATTCATGAAAGACATGTATATTTGAAGTGTGGGTTATGGATGAAATGAAATGAAATGAGCCCAACATATTGACCTACTCCCAACTGTGTGACTTCATACATGTAACTCAGTTGGTAAAGCATTGCACTGGCATCGCAGAGGTCACAGATTCGAATCCCGTTGAAGCTACTCGAATTTAGTGCTTCCTTGTTAGCTGCTAATATACAACCTTAGTCAAAGAAGTAAGATTGATCTTTCACGAAGAGCAAAACTAATTTTGAGCCAGACATTTTCAATTTGCTGTAAGAGGTGAAACCAAATCTCTATAGAGGGAGTTTCAATAGAGTGTCGTAAAACCAAAACCAAAGTAATTACTTTGGCCAATCAAAAAGGACAGGGACAATCCAGTGAACCAATCAAACCTCGAAGTAATTACACTTAGCCAACACAAAGCACGGGAAAATGTGCATGCACGAGCCACGGTTTCACTTCTGATTGGTTGAAAAAGTGGCTCGAGAACTTTGAACCAATCACTGGGTAAAGTAATGCAAAACCAAAGCAATTCACTAATTACTGCCGACACTCAATTGAAAACTGCTCTAAATGTCATAAAAATTACTCCTGGGAGTTGATGGGTTAAGAGATTCATCACACATTCTTTGTGTCTTTCCAGGAGGGACATCTGTGACGAAAACAAAAAAAATGACTATCCAATGTGCCCACGCTGTGATGAACGTTGCCCTTACTGGCTTCTATATGAGACCTGTATATACTCCAAGGTATGTAATTTGTACAGTATATGATAATTTGTAATAACAATAATATTTACCTTTGAGATGCTTTTGTTTTATTGCATACATGTGCTCGTTCATACATACATTGTATATGCCTTATATCTATATTCCTCCTTGACAGAATCGTTATAGCTGAGAGAATAGAAAATCTAAGCGCCATGAAAACTACTTTCAAGTAGTGCTGATTCTAGTTCTGCTGGGACAAGGAAACAACCGTGGTGGTGACTAGGGGTTCAGATGCTATCTATACTTATTCTGAAGAATACAGTAACCTCAGTTGAATTTTCTACTTTTATACCAAGCATGCCTTATATCTATATTCTGTTGTTAATTTTTCCTTGCCAAAAGAGGGCTTTCCAGAAAATACAACAAGCAATAGAAATGCAATTTAAAATTTTCAATGTTTTTTTCTCCCAACACTGTTAAAGAATCAATAATAAAATGTCAGCTTTGTTTGAGAAGTCATTCCAGAAATTGTTCTTATAGTTCTATAATGAGAGCTTATGTTAATGACTCTCAATCTGCTCTCAGAAGAGAAATGCTGTCAGTCAGTTAATGGTTTTTCATGTGTTTACTTGTTGGCCAATAGTGATGAATATTTTTCTTCCTCACCATTCTGACCAGGTGGCGTACGTCTTTGATAACGAGTTTACTGTGGTATTTGCCATTTTCATGTCACTTTGGGGTAAGTTGTTTTTCTTTTGCAAAGCATAGAAATGGTAACTTGTGCAAAAAAAGATTGTTGTTGGTCATACACAAAATCTGATAGCACCTGGTTAAAATCTTGCCCAAAAATTAGTTTTGTTCTCGTTAGTTTAGGATGGTACCTTATTATTGTATTTGAGGTGAAAAAAATTTAAAGTTAGGCATCATTAGTTTTGATGTCAACGTGACGAAATGGTCAATAGTAATGCTTTACACCATTTCATTTTTCATGTTTCCAATTTGGCTCCAAGACAGATTATCATTATCCATCTCAAGAAAAAAGTTTCACCAAAAATCTTTATCATCTCAACTTCCTTGATGCATTTTTCCCAGCTACCATGTTTCTCGAATTCTGGAAGAGGCGACAGGCAGAGATTGCTTATGAATGGGACTTACTGGGATATGAGGATGAAGAGGTACTGTATGCATAGAATTCATCCACTGTCAGTTAAAACAGCTATGCTAGCATGTGAGGCTGATACATCTTTCATTGAGTCAAGATTAGCCTGCGAGCAGGCTCTCTGTCTGCGGTGGGAGGGAAGGAGAGCCTGCACGCATCCCTTTGAATTTTGAATGCCGCCCCCTGGTGTCACGCTGAGAGAGCTGTCAAAAATTAGCCAATCAGCGCGCACCCGAAGTAAACATTGAAAAAGCAGTAAGGCAGAAACTAAAAAAAAACTGTAAAGGAAGGAAGCCTTCGCCAGAAAATTCTAACAACTACTGCTGATGCTGTAAAGCGTAGTTGAATATTCTGTACGGTAATTCGTAGAAGTCCCTTCCACAGGAAATGTGTTTCGTTCGTCACGGAAAAATTCAGCACACAAACTTGAAACGACGGGAGTCGCAATAGAGAAATCTGCTTTCCCTGACCGTATCTCCACTGTGTGAGACTAGTCGACCACAACTGCTGCCAAATTTCGGTGAAGAGAAGCGGACTTACCTTTTTAAATTCATTTTAATGAAATACGGACATTACAACTACTACTACATCACACTTTAATACTAGACATATTCTAACACGTACACCGTTTTATTTCAAAGGTTTATCGAGTATTTGTGGTTATAGATATGTATTTTACTAATTCAATAATTTGAAAATTGGAATATTTTGTTTTCAATTGTATCGGAGTATTGCGGAGTTACCAGGAGATCGAGCAATCATTTGTGGAGCCACCTTTTCGGGTTAGCCAAATACTTGCTAAAATTGTGTAGAATTCCTCTATCGTTCTTTATCATTAAATCAGCAACTGAGCCGAAAGGCCCATTTTTTTCCAAATGTGATCATCGATAACGCTTTGTCGAGGACAGAAAACTACCACGGTGACATGAAGTCGCCCTAGCTCGTTGTATTTTGGCCGCTACGAAGAACAGTTGAGAAATAAGACTTTTCCCGAATCCTGTGGATAACAGAGACAGAACTTCCTTTCCTTCCAGGAGAGAAGCCATTGCATCGCGTTGCCCGACCTTCAATTATGTAAAGTTATGGTAAAATTGAAACAATCTACAATTTCCTCAAACGCATTTCTGACCCCCTCATCTCTGCGAAGCGAAGTGGCTTTCTTGTTGTCGGAGCTTGTCAATGGTGACGTCATGATGTAATTTAAATTCACCCAATCAATATTTTGCGTCCAAAATTTGGACGCGACATTCAAAATACTAAGCCATGCGGGCAGGCCCTCATTCTACCCTCAACCCCAGTTCCTCGGAGGGCCTGTTCGCAGGCTAAGTCAAGATTGGGTGGCATCAGTTTGTTTGTTTCTAGCTCACAGGACTGTCAGACATTATTCGTGTCTTGATTTTTGCGTTGCCAAGAAAAAGTTATAGATTTACAACTGTATGTTGCAAGTTAATTGACTACAATTAGCCTATGAACTATTTCATTCATACAAAAAGTGTGCATGATCAACTAAGATGTCATACTCTTGTAAGAAAGCTGTTTGTAGCCAGAGAACTGGCGCAGAATGTTTTATTGGTGGGGCAGCCTTCAGGGAAACGAGCCTGTGTTCATCTGGAATACACTTTTCAAGCTTAGCTGGCATTTGATACAGTCTTGCAGTGCTTGAGCTCAAAAAGTATTGAAGGTAGTCTGATCACAAGCTTGGGTCACTCTTATCTTATCCTATCCCAATTGGTCGTTTTAATTAATTTATTAAAAGGAACAACCTCGCCCTGAATATGAGGCAGCTGCTTTGGATACGCGATTGAATCCCATCACAAAAGTGGAGGAGCCATTCATTGCAGTTGGCAAGAAGATACCCAGATTCGTATGCAGCTTCAGTTTCGTCGTCTTTATGGTAAGACTTGAGCTATATTTATTTGAAAATAGCTAGCCATGATCCTATCGAGCGGATGATTTGAAGAGGGTTTGTGTTCGATTTGGGTGGAACTTGAATACTACCCAAAAGATTGTCCAAGCATTTATCACATTATGAAGTTTGAAATTGTCATGTTAATAACCCTTTCTTCAGATCCTACTTGGTCACGAACAGCATGGAGACTGAGCCGAAAGAGCATTTCATTCTTAGTGTATATAATGATGCAAGTTGCAAAAAAGGCTGAAAAATCTAGAATTGACTGGGCCCTAAACGTTTGGAGATCAAAATTAAGACAAAGCATTTCTTAACAAAGCTAATTCTCGGTTATTAGGATGATAATGTAAGCACGGATCATTCAGCCTTTTGTCAACATTGTGTCTAACCATAGACTGGAGACTATGGTCAGCATGGGTGAAATGCGGGTCTTTGACCACAAACTGCATCACGCAGTTGCAAAGTCAAATAATGACTGAAAAGCGTAGCGTAGTGAAGTCACCTTGAAGCATATCTGATATGCGCCAACCAACCACCAAAGTGAGTAAGTGTGAGGCTGATATATCTTTTGATTGGAAACTAGGAAAAAATAACCAAGTTCCAGATGGCATTTGAAGCCACAACCCACCGTGATCTAGTCGGATAGCCTAATCACTGAGCTACATGTACTGGAGACTATGGTGAACAAGGGTGAAATGCGGGTCTTACACTAGAACTGCGTCACGCAGATACAGTGAGTACCCACATTTGACCCTTGCTCAAGATTAACCTCCACTAACCATAGACACTATGATATATAGTCACCTAAAGGTTGCCTGTTTGTTACAGTTATCGCTTGTGCTTATCGCCGTGGTTGGAGTAGTTGTCTACCGTGCGGCAGTGTTTGCTGTATTAGCTGCGCACGGCTCTTACAATGTGGGTGCAGTCAGTATCGCCACCTCAGCAACGGCAGCTCTTATCAATCTCATAATCATCATGGTTCTTAACAAGGTATACCTTTTGTTTGCTCTTGCGCACTGTTACTGTACGGGAATCATTTTGAAAGCCTAAAATGGAGTATTGGGGAAGGGGTAGTTCAGTTATATGCTAGCTGAAATTGCTACGGTACTTCAACTGTCGGAGGCGAGTGCTGTAAAATAATATGATTTTATTTTTTGGTATGGATAGGCTCTTTCTTGGATCAGAAGGGTATCTGTCCGTTCATGCTGCCTCCCCAATAATGCTATACAAGCGTGCTAGATTAACAACTCTGAGTAGCGGCTATCCATGTGATTTTGGCCTATTGGGAGACTCCTCTAGACAGTCGGCGACTGAACTTGTATGCAACATCCAAATCCCATTTTTTTTCTTCGTGTTATTTTGGTGTGACAACGAGTTTGCTTTGTGTAATTTCAGCTTTACGAGAGGTTGGCAGAGATATTGACGAGATGGGGTTAGTAAACTTGTGTCTCAGTCTCTAAATAGAGCTTGACGCTAAATTAAAGTAACCGCGAGTTACTTAATTGAACATTCTGTTAAGCTGGTATTGATGGAGGCTGGCGATATGCCTTTTAACCCTGTCCCCTTAGGGCTCCATTTTACTAGCATTTTCAGTCAAAGCTGCATGTAGCAGGGAAAAAATTAAAACAAATTTAAGTCGCTCACAACCTGGCTTCAAAAGCTGCCCACCAATAAACTGATCGAGCCTTTTGTCTCTCTTTGGCGGTTTTAACATCGCCTTGTAATCGATTGAATTTTTTATGTGAATAGACGACAACAGTAACCCCGATCTCCCAAAAAGAGACCTTGATCAATCGTATTGCCTTACCCTCCTTTAGACGGGTTAGGAGTACTTTGTAGGGAGGGCCCCCAGCAGTATGACTTTTGGTGCCCCTGGGTGAATTAAAATAACACAACTTTAATCACCAACCGTGAGGAGAGTGGACATTGACAAATAGTGAAGTGTTATGTACTATTACGACTTTTAGATCAAAGCAAAGGTATGACCGTTAGGCGTTACTTCAGTATAACAGAAGAATTCGGGTGGCTTGAACGAGACTTGAGCCTATATCTTCTGCGATACCGCTGCAGTGCTCTGTCAATTGGGAGCTGCTCATTTTGTTTATATTATTTTTGAGGACTTTGGTTTTTTTAACAGCCTGCTTTGTTATTGGTTTAGGAGCGCGTAAGCGAAGCCGGGGAAACTGACAAAACCGGTTAGCTTGCACACTTAAGTGGTTTTTTCCCCCTTACAGAGATGCCTCGCACACAGACCGAACTGGAGGACATTTTCACATTTAAGATGTATCTCTTCCAGTTTTTAAACTTTTACTCATCGCTGTTTTACATTGCGTTCTTCAAGCAAAAGTAAGTATCTTTCCTTTTACTCTAATGAAGTGAAGTGATAAAGGGGATGTGATGTCCGAAAGA
>NC_090874.1:57356764-57361764 GCF_036669935.1 Montipora foliosa
CGAGGATATCACCACTTGGACGGAAGCCTTCACGGTGTACTCGCTTGTCCTAACGTCGTTTTTCCCTCATCGTTGGAAAGATTTAACGTTGTACAAGTTGTTAATCTTGCGGATTTCTCGCCAGTTTAGCGGACCGGTTTGGCTTGCTTACGATAAAGCTTTTCGCGAACACGCTGCGGCGACTCGGTTGGCCGATTGGTCGACCATGAACGCACAGCTCTTCACTTTTCACGCCGGTGGTGCTTCTCCTCGCAGCCCCAACCTCGGCACGTCGCCGGATTCCTCTGAACCAGTGGGTTCCAGCTCTTCGAGGATCCCTTGTATGTCCTGGAACAAGGGAAGGTGCACCGCCCCTTATACGATTTGCCGCTATTATCATCGTTGCAGCACGTGTGGCGGCGCCCATCGTTCTGTATCATGCAGTTCTAGACCAGAACGTAAGCAGGAGAGTTCTGTCAGGCGCAGATCTCGGTCTCCGGCATTTAGTGCCTCAGCTGGCCAAAAAGCACGGCGTCAGTAACGATTGGCTCCAAGAAGTTTTCCCCTTCTCAGAACTTTGGAACATGTTGCGCGTACTTCGTTCATTATGTAGTTAGTCATTATGTAGTTAGTCGATTGCTCAGTTAGTAGTTATGTAGTTAGTCGATTGCTCAGTTAGTAGTTATGTAGTTAGTCGATTGCTCAGTTTGCTCAGTTAGTCGATTGTTCAGTTTTATTAGAATTTTTCACGGTTTTCTTTGCTTGCCCCTGTTGTGCTCTGGGCTTGTTGAATTAAACTTTTCTCACTGTTGCTGTATTGCTGCCCTTACTTCAGGAGGGGGGGGGGGGGGGGTAGGGTCGTTAGCGGGGAATTACCATCTCTCATTCTGTTTCCTTCCAGTCTCCAACCCCTTGCCCCCGGTGTCCGTGGTTAGCCCTCTAAAGCCTGAAGTGTTCGCTGCCAAGTTGTCCCAACATCCGGACCAACATCTTGTCGCCTTTGTCTTGGACGGCCTCAGGAATGGCTTTCGCCTGGGATTTCAGCATTCCAAGAAATTAAAATCAGCTAAGTCAAACAAGGCCTCTGCTAATCAACACTCCGAGGTCATTGACCGCTACTTGGCTAACGAGGTCTCCCTTGGGAGGGTTGCAGGACCTTTTTCCTCCCCACCTTTCCCTCATTTGCACGTTAGCAGCTTTGGAGTTATCCCTAAAAAGGGTCAACCAGGCAAGTGGAGGCTCATAGTGGACCTGTCATCCCCTGGTGGGCTAAGTGTTAATGATGGCATTGACCCTGACGAGTTTACCATGCAATACATCACGGTTGATCAGATCATTCGTATGATCTCAAGCTATGGCTTAGGTGCCCTGATTGCTAAATTCGATGTTGAGGCAGCCTACCGCAACATAGCTGTCCATCCATCTGATCGATATCTCTTGGGTATGAGATGGCGGAAGCACTATTATGTTGATTTAGCGTTACCATTTGGCCTCCGCTCTGCTCCTTATATTTTCAATTCTGTGGCGGACATGGTGGAGTGGATTCTCCTACATACACACAATGTTTCTGCGCTGTTACATTATTTAGACGATTTTATTACTGCAGGACCGCCAGATACTAACCAATGTGCTGAGAACTTAGCCACTTCCATAGCTGTTTGCCGTTCCTTAGGACTTCCACTCCACCCGGATAAGTGCATTGGCCCGTCCACGCGTTTAGTTGTTTTGGGCATTGAGTTAGACTCAGTGGCTCAGGTGGCCTGCCTCCCCTCGGACAAGCTCCTTGCTTTACAGGTGCTGCTGCAGTCGTGGCGGAATCGTCGCTGGTGTACTCGGCGCGAACTGGAGTCCCTCATTGGCCACTTACATCATGCCGCCAAGGTCGTGTGGCCCGGTCGTACCTTCCTGCGTCGTATGATCAATCTGCTCCAGTGTTTTCGTAAACGGGACCATCCAATCCGCCTGAGTTCTGAATTTCACCTGGATCTTCAGTGGTGGCTTCAGTTTTTGTCCTCTTGGCATGGCGTCTATTTTTGGTTGTTTCCCGGCATGTCGGCCACCCCTGACCTCGAAGTTACATCGGACGCATCCGGTTCCCTTGGCTTTGGTGCTTACTTCAATGGGGAGTGGTTCAGCGGCGCATGGGTTTCTTCTCAAGCCTCTCACTCTATCGCCTATAAAGAGTTGTTCCCGATTATCATTGCCGCTCATGTTTGGGGGCCCCACTTCGCCAGGCGCCATGTTCTGTTTCGCACCGACAATGAGGCCGTGGTTTATATCCTCAACTCTAGAACATCCAGGATTCCCGTGTTAATGCGCTTGCTTCGCCATCTTCTCGCCTCAGCGGCTCGTTTCAATTTCTCCTTTGCCTCTCAGCATGTTCCGGGGGTTCATAATTGCATTGCTGACGCTTTGTCCCGCTTTCATTGGCAGGAGTTCCGGAGGTTAGCACCCCAGGCTCAGTCGCTTCCAGTGTCCATTCCACCTCATCTCCTGGAAGAATTGATTGGCTCTCATTAGAGCGGCAGTGCCAGTTCCTGTTAGCCCATGGTTTGGCTGACTCCACCCGGAGATCTTACGCATCTGGCCAGAGGAAATTTGTCAACTTCTGTGCGCATTTGGGCAAGTTGCATCCCAGTGGCTCCCCGTGCCCCACCGATGAATGGACATTGTGCCTCTTTGCCACTTTTCTGGCGGGATCGGTTCAGCACTCTTCGATTAAAGTTTACCTTTCAGCAGTTCGTGCCCTGCATATCGAAGAAGGCTTCCCAGACGCTCTGGTGAACTGTCTACGTTTGCAGCGGGTTCTTCGTGGGATCAAACGGACCCAAGGTTCCCCTGAGGCTCAGCGCCTTCCTATTACGGATCACATTTTGATGATCATCTTTAGGTCTTTGGATTTATCAATTTTCGACCACTGCATGTTTTGGGCCGCCTGCAACCTAGCATATTTCGGCTTCCTCCGATCTGCTGAATTTACTGTTCCTAATTTGGCTAGTTTCACCCCGGCACTCCACTTAAGTGTCGGTGACATTTTGGTAGACTCTGACGCCAATCCTTCCTGCCTGCGCGTGCGGATTAAAGCCTCCAAGACTGACCCTTTTCGGAAAGGCTGCTTTGTCCACATTGGCCGGGGACGCTTTCCTCTGTGCGCCCTTCAAGCTGTTTTGGCCTATTTGGCTGTGAGAGGGAACTCGGGTGGCCCTCTCTTTCTTTTCCAGGATGGTCGGCCCCTAACTCGCGCTGTCCTCACTGCTCGTCTCAGAGAAATCCTCGCTGGAGCGGGTGTGTCGGGCAATTTCTCCAGTCACAGTTTTCGCATTGGTGCGGCCACGGTGGCAGCTCGCAACGGCATCCCCGATCACCTTATTCAGGCCTTGGGTCGTTGGTGTAGTTCAGCTTACCAGTCGTACATTCGCACTCCATCCGAGTCATTGGCTTCCCTCTCTTCTCATCTCGCGTCTGGCTCAGTTGGCTCGTGACCCAGGTATACGTGGGAATTCATGCGGATTGCAGGAAATCAAGCGGACCAGTCCTCTTCCGTTTTTTAGGGTCGCTTGTGGCTCGCTTGCGCCTGCCTGCGGTGTCTGGCCAGGACTCCTTTAATCAATCGGGAAGTCCTTGGCAATTTCCTGGTTCAGTTCCTACCTCAGGCAGAACCTTCTTCATGCCTCGCGGCCGGAGGAGCTGTGGCGGACCTTGCTTTAGTGCCTCCTTTTCACCTTGCCTCGGTTCGCAGACCTCTCAGTCTTATTTCATGATCAGCTTCACGGTACTCGGGTAAGTGTCGTCCAGTGTCGTGTCTTGAGCTGGGGGTGGGTGCTTGTGTGAGTTTGGGTGGTGGCGCAGGTTCCACGTCATCCCTGTTCGCGGCCCCTTCGCCTTCCAAGCACCCTTGGGGTGGGCTTTGGGTGGTGGCCGCTCGCAGAGTTGCCGTGGAGGCCTGTGTGCTCTGCTCATGGCCTGTGGCTCAAGCCTCGTTGCTCGCCCCGGAATCGCCGCCCACTTTGGCAGGCACCATCTCCAAGCTCGTCCATTGGCGATGAGTTTAAATGTGGCTAAATGTAATTTAGGCTAAGTTAAAATCAAGCCAATGCTGGTCAGCGGTGGTCTGGGAATCAGGCGCATTGAGGTGACATACGGGGTTTCTCGATTCGCACGTGCTGGTCGTTTCTGCTGTGTGAGGTGCTGTTTGTTTCAAGCAACAAGCGTTCAGTTGTTCCGCTTTTTTCCCCTTCCCTTCCCTCCCTCATTGGTGGATTCGGTAAGTATAGGGTTGGTAAGTATCTCCACTGACTTGGTCAGTGTGACGGTGCCTGGTGGGTGGTGGCCGCTCGCAGAGTTGCCGTGGAGGCCTGTGTGCTCTGCTCATGGCCTGTGGCTCAAGCCTCGTTGCTCGCCCCGGAATCGCCGCCCACTTTGGCAGGCACCATCTCCAAGCTCGTCCATTGGCGATGAGTTTAACACTTGTTATTGCCTTTTCTTCACAGGCAAATTATTATTTTATTTTAATTGGTGGAATTTGAATAGTGTCTATTAAAGGTCAATCGAAGCGTGAACATTATTCTAGAGAGACAATAAAGACTGTTATACCACTCCTGTTTTGAGACATTTTCAGACTTAACTTTTTCCCCCTTTCTCCAAGCCGCTTGGTGCACCACCAAGTGTGGAGGTCCCCGTTGGAAAATTAAACCTGCTCGTCACTCAACTCTCTCTACTTGAAGTGAAGAATGTTGACATTTTTTTGTACTGGAAGCAAAAGGTTTTACTTGTGCCTTGATTCCTTCTATGGTTTCTGATCTATAGAAAGTTGATGAACTGGTGGAGGCGGCGACAGAACATTGAAACTCCAGACTTGACAGAGTACACGCGTTGGGAACTGGATTACGACTTAACGCAATATCCAGTACATGGCCTGTTTTACGAATACCTGGAAATGGGTAAGGTCTTTTGTAGGTCAGTATCGGGGAGAGGAGAGAAGAGAAAGGGGTTGGCATATAGAAAGCAACAATCCTGGTCAA